>NC_142782.1:2325000-2577500 GCF_988280905.1 Pimephales promelas
CCTAACAGTCTACTGACATGTGAAACTCGAAATATTAGAATATCCATTTATTTTCAGTAATTCAACTTAAAAGGTGAAACTAATATATTATATAGACTCATTACATGCAAAGTGAGATATTTCAAGCATTTATTTGTCATAATTGAGATGATTATGACTTACAACTTATGAAAACACCAAATTCAAAAATAGAATAATAATCATCACAATTATAACAAATAAAGGCTTGGAATATCTCACTTTGCATGTAATGAGTCTATATAATATATTAGTTTCACCTTTTAAGTTGAATTACTGAAATATATTAACACATATATTAAATTGAAATATATTAACACAATGCAAATTTGCATGATATTCAAATTTTTCGAGTTTCGCCTAGTTGCAAAGTTACTTAAAATGAGTAGAAAGTGGACTATCGAAATATAGTGTATCACTCACTTCATTACATGAAGATCCGCAGCCGGTTGCATATAAGATCTAGCATGACCCACTAATAGTTAAGGGGTAATCAGACTTACTTTTTGCTATCAGATTAAGCCAATCTACATTTTTATGGACATTATAGCTGCTTTAAAAAAGGTATGAACAGTCTTAAAGAAAAACAAACTGATGTCTAACGGAGCGAGCAGAAGGCTTTCACTGGGATGTGATGTAGGAATTGTTTCTGTAAGTGTGTATGAGAGCCGTGGCTCGGCTGTGTTTATATAAAACACTCACTTAGGTGTCTGTGGCGCCGCTGTTACTGGCAGGAGCTATTTGTATTCCTGATACAAACTAGTCTCAAAATGGCATGCTTATACTTTAAAAGTCAAAATAATAATAATAATAATGTTTCTGAAAGAAGTCTCTTCCGCTCACCAAAAATTCAATCACAAACAGTAATCTTGTGAAATATTATTGCAATAAAAAATACAGTTTTCTATGCGAATATAATAGTAAAGTGTAATTTATCCCTGCGACTTTCAGCATCATTATACAGAAATCACTCTAACATGATGATCTGATGATCAACAAACATTTATGATAATCAGTGTTGAAAACAGTTGCGCTGCTTCATAATATCGTGAAACCCATACATTTATTCAGAATTATTTGATGAATAAAGCGTTTTTGTAGATCAGTATTGTTTTTAAATAGAAATATTGGTAACACTTTACAATACGGATGCGTACTGAATTCATGTGTAACTAATGATTATCTAAGCTATTCAATAATGATTACCACACTAGGAAGTATTTTTTTTAACTAATATTGTTAATTAATATGTTAATTACCAGAATGAGTCAAAGCCTTGTATTTCAACTTCCAGATAAAATGACAGGTACACTAATATGCAGTAATACATGATTAATTACTTCATTGTTAGTGCAAATTCATGTGCAAATTACTATAATTACTAAATGACTAGTTAATAATGATGTGCCCCAACAAGTAAAGTCATAACATAATGATACCTTTGCAAATCATTAGCTAATGATTAATTAAAGCAGACAACTGGAAGTTGAAGTGCATAGCTTTGACTAATTGTGGTAATTAACACATTCATTTACACGGTTAGTTAATAAAATATGTTATTAAGGAATTAATACACAATGACACATTGAATTAATAGAAATTCATGTATTACTTAATCTATTAATCATATAGACTCTTTATTAGTTGCTGATGCAGTAATCATTAATTAATGGTTTAGTTCTTCATTACTCATACATTAACTCTGTGCATTAGTTAAGCATGAATTAATGCATATTAGTGCACCCGTATTGTAAAGTGTTCCAGAAATATTTAATACTATCATAAATGTCTTTACTGTCACTTTTTATCAATTTAATGCATCCTTGCCAAATAAAAGCATTTCTGACCCCAAGCTTTTGAACAGAAGTACATATTTCTACTTTAAAATAAATAAATAAATACAATCATATAAAATGTAGTCGGACATAAAAATACATGTTTACAATCTTCATATGTCATCACAAACTATTAGTTTTGAGAACGTCTGAGAAATAAATTTGGTTTATTTCGTTCTAAAGACAGAAATGAATAAGCATTAGGACGAATCAATAAACTGTTAGTAATTTTCCAAAAGATGCATTTTCTAGGATCACACAGCTATCAAACATGAACAGATTTCTTTTGCGATCTCGGTGAACGTCCGTGTGTAACATACAGGACAGGATCAACTCACCTCTCCTTCAGATGAGCACAAAACAAACAGAAACAATGTCCACATGACGGCCCGGGTCCTTCGATTCCTTTCAGAACGCATTTCCACACTTCACAAAATAAATAAAAAATATTAAAATCCCCAATGCAAAAAGCAGGTTTATCCTCTTTCTATCGGACTCCGAAGATCTCAGAGGGTGTCGTCCGGCTCGTCTATTTAAGTAAAACTAGTTTCTAAAAGTGCAGCAAGACTCAATCTCAGATGCCTCGTCAGTTTCACAGAGCATTTCCAAAGAGGCAGGACACCTTATAGTGAGAGAGAGAGAGAGAGAGAGAGAGAGAGAGAGAGCATCTGGATCAGAGCAGTGGGAGTGTGTCTTCATAATGAGGGATCCCTTATTTGTGTTGCCGGACCTCTAGGGAACAGGGTGTGAATGCAAAACTGCAAGGTCTCAGTAGTGTGGATTACAAATGACAACGAAATGACACAAAACCACCAAGACACTTAATACAGGCCTAACAAACACTTAAATATAGGGTGTTCACCTGACCACACAATCTAATTGGCCGTTTGTAGTGTGTTATGAAAGCAGGAGAAACATTGTTATAGTGGAACAATTGGGAAGGGAACTCCACCGCTTTCCGTTTGGATGGGAAGTCCTGATGCAGATGCGAAGGAAAATCCCCATAAACAACACAGCTCACACACACACACACACACTACATCATTGTCGTACATGAAAAGTGTTTTCTATTCATTCGCAGGAAGAGCTCTCCACTGGGCCTCGGGTTTGTGTTGTGAAACTCAGGAAGAGAAACATGGGAAAGTAAGATCTCCAGAGATCGCTTTAATTTTTCTTTGAATGTATTTATTTATTTAAAAGGGTAGTTCAGTTTTGAAAAAAACTTTTGCTGAAAATGTACTCTCCCCCATGTCATCCAAGATGTCCACGTCTTTCTTTCTTCAGTTGAAAAGAAATTAAGGTTTTTGATGAAAACATTCCAGGATTTTCTCCATATAATGGACTTCAATGGGGACCAAACGGTTCAAGGTCCAAATGAGAGTTTCAGTGCAAACTGCAAACTGTTCAAAGGGCTTTAAACGACACCAGACGATAAATAAGGGTCTTATCAAGCGAAACAAGCGGTCATTTAATAAATAAAGAACAAAGTTTAAGTTTTAGAAGCTCAAATGCTCGTCTTGCTCTGTTCTGTGATGCGCGTTCGTGACTCTCCTGTTTGAACTCGTTTATCAAAATGAACAAATCTTTTTTTCATGTCATTTGGTTCATTAAATGAACAAAACGAACGAATTGACTAGGAAAAAGATTTGTTCATTTTGATGAACGAGTTCAAACAGGAAACTTTTCGCTTGATAAGACCCTTATTCATCGTTTGGAGTCGTTTAAAGCCATTTGATCAGTTTGCAGTTTGTACTGAAAGTGTCTTATGGACCTTGAACCGTTTGGACCCCATTGAAGTCCATTATATGGAGAAAATCCTGGAATGTTTTCATCAAAAACCTTAATTTCTTTTCGACTGAAGAAAGAAAGACATGGACATCTTGGATGACATGGGGGCGAGTAAATTATCAGCAAAAGTTTTTTTCAAAACCAAACTACTCCTTTAATCTGAATCCGAAGAATATACACTTAAAAAGTGATCAGCAGAAGTTGTCAGAGCTTTAACGTAAAAAAATACGGTAAACATTTTACTCTGTAAATCCCAATGCTCAAAATAAGTAATTAGTTTGAGTAAGGCAAACTTAAAGCAAATTAGTTTTTATCAAAGTAACTTTTTTTGAGTATAGAGTTCAGAAAACTGACATATTTTAAGTAATCTGAATTTTTCATTGTTTTTTGATGAACTTGTTTCTTTTAATTGAGACAAACTTAAATTGGACTGAAACTCGTCTGGGATTTTATTTTCCCAGCATGCTTTGCCATATCACACGAAGGGGAGCGTAAATGCTCAAATTAACTGTTATGTTATCGAGTGGAGCATGAGCTTAGTTTAAAGGTGTGTTTCATATTTCAGTGCTGATTCAGCAATTGCTATGGCTATCAAACCATTGTGTAACGAATTAGCAAGTTAGCATTTAGTAGAATAGCTAAGATTCCACTACTAAAAATATTTAAATTGATATTCCATGATAATTTTAAGTAAAATCTATATGAGTTAGCTTTACTCAAATATTTCAAGTTAAGATCACGAATCACAAATCGTCCAGTTCTGCTTAGTTAAACTTTGAATTTTATATCTTAAAAATGTTGATGTTACTGATTGAATATATTTTGATGGTATACTAGATTTTCTACTCACTAAAAGTTACATCGGCATACGTCATTGGCCTTCCAGGCGAGAACAGATTCTGCAAATACAAGAGTGCGATATCCCAGTGTAACCCAGGTGTTTTCTGCCTTGTTTCCTCCTTCTCGCGGCTCCGCACTGCGTGCGCATTGTCGCGAAACTTCATGTCAGTATCGCGAGATTTGATCTGGAGTTGCGTCATTTTCCTTTAAATATGGCCGCGCGCTGTTTGGTGTGTGTGTGTGTGTGTGTGTGTGTGAGCCGCGAGTGTTGAGCTGCTGCAGGTAGGCATTTAGCCCTGTAAATATTTCATGCATTAGACTGCTGGTTTAACTGTTATGCCTGCTAATATTTTAGATGCCTCTACTATTCAGTTGACTGCTGTTTGAGTGACTTAATGATACAGGAACTGGTGAGTTGATTGTTTGTATTATATGGAGCTAATAGTGTATTGTATATATGGATTGGTTAGCCGGTGCTGGCGCTGGCTGTACTTGTTTATTTGTACTGAATTTGACTATATATTGTGCCTATTTATATGAACAATGCATCTTATCTTAACATTGATGTTGACTTATGAAGTGTCAATTACTCATTGATCTTGATGTATTTTGAAGCTATTATTGATATTGTTTATTTATAGGAGTACTCTTGTTGATTGTTAATTGATTTTATATTGCTATATGCAGTATTTAAATTGAATCATGTATTTGATCAAATGAATGAACTGGGATTATGATTGTGATTTGAAGACTTTATGGTATTATGATTATGGTGATATATTTGTGATACTTGGAACCATTGTTAATTAATTGGTCCTGTTTGTACAGGCCAGGTTCCGTGTATGGATGGCGAGCCGCTAGGCCCGAACTGATTCTGTGGAGTTTATCCATCTACCGGTGTGGTAGGAGGCGCTGCAGCTGCTTAATTGAAACATCTGCACACACCTTTGGACATTTTTACATCTGCACACACTTTCAGACCATATTTATTGAACTGATTTCATGGTCCATTCCATTATGGACTCAAGTGACTCCTGTTTTACAGATTGTGTGTTGTAACTGCTGTGGCTTCAAGTACTGCCTATTGAGTAGAGTGCTGATTGTTGTACGCTCATTAATAACTTTGAACTGAATACTACCTAGGTGCACATGTAAATATTGTATTGTTGTCTATTGTTAATTGTCTATATTTATGTAATAGAATTCACAACTGCACTGCAGCAATGAGTTTGTGTGTTCATTGAACTTCACCCTTTTCCTCTTTGAGCCGAACCAAGATTTTCTGATACTGGTCTACTATTGATATATCTATAATTGCAGCATTTATACATGCTACACCAGTCTATTAGTGAACCGACTGAATGGGAACTTTGCGACTCTAAACTCTTACCTGGGTGTGTAAACGCAGAGTTTGAGGCGTGTTGATCAGTATTTTAATTTGGTTGTTTTGGTGATAATCAGTGGAATAAAATATGTTTAAAAATTACAATTCATATTCAAACGAAGTGCAGTTGTGACTACTCTTGGATATGAAGAAGTTTCCTCATCAAGGAACCTGTATTGTAGAATCGATTCAACTGAGTCAACTCTCGATTCAGAATCAATTCTTCAGAAGCACCACGACTGCATCTTTAGACGATAAAACTATGAAACGTTTGGTGTATGTGTGATACACTGTCACTTGATGGTGGAGAAGCCGTTAGCAATGAAAATATAGATTGAAATTGATCAGATGTGGTTGAGTATATATTAAAACTGAATAAATGGCACAATAATCTCCAACTAAACTCAGTGTGGTGCGGGTTTAAACACTAGAATGAATCATATGAGAGGGTGAGAAATGTGAGCGAGTAACTTTGAGAGACAGGCGAGGAGCAGGAAGGAGGGGTACAGGTGTTTGCGTGTGTGTGTGTGTGTGTTTGTGTGAGTGTGTGTTTGTGCATGTGTGGTATGCACCACTCACACAGCTCTTTATGCAAATACCCAGACATAGCAATCACAAGAAAGGAGGGTCAGCTCAGTAGTAATTCTTGCTCTATTTGGGAGAGCCGAGTGTCGGCCTGGAGAGAAGAAGAAGAGAGAGAGGCGGCCAGAATTCCAGGGATTCCTGTCCCACAAAAGCAGGATATGTGCACTGGCTCTCTCACGCTGAATGATGGAGAGAAGAGGTCATTAACACCAGGAGAGAGAGAGAGAGAGCGAGCGAGCGAGCGAGGGTGTTGTGAACAGACATGGCCAAACCCCAGCCATTGTTATCGGACCAGTCAAACATTTCCAATGAAGAGGTCAAGTGGACAAGGTTATGCACTGCACACCTCCACAGGTTCAATAATATGCTCTCTATTGTCCAGATCTTAAGAAAATATCTGTACTGGGGCAGTCTAGAGCCCATAAACTAAGATAATGATCTGAGGAACCGAATCTCGCCAATTCAATTCAATTCAATTCGACTATTCTTTGTTAAACCTAAGAAACATTGATGGATCTTTATTTTGAGGACAACCTTTATGTTTAAAGAGATCCCTTGTGCAAAAAATGGTTGTCGGTATATAGTGAGCAGCACACTTTAACCATGTTTCAGACAATAGATCTATCAATTATGATAAAACTCTCTGTTGTCAATAATTTATCCTTTAAAACTCATCTTTGATCACCAGCGTTTTTTTTTTCCTTGAAAAAGAAAATTCCGCCTTAAAATAGCTTGAATGTAACTCGACACCCTTGCCTCATTTAGTATTCGCGCTCCCATAAATATGCAAATGAGCCCCGCCCCCACTAACTCACTCAGCTCAGAGATCGACTGGTTGACGATCACACGTTGATCTGATTGGTTACAAGGTGGTTTGTGATGTCAGAAACACCAGCGATTTCAAAGCGTGTTTTTGAGACTGTCTTTGGTTCACTGCAGTTTTAAGGAGGAAATACTCAGCAATGCTGTCCACTTATCAACTTACACATGGTGTGAACATATTAAAAACACCACACAGACACATAAACAACAATCTTGTAGCAAAATGCTAATTCTTGCTAGCAACATGCTAATATGTTAAATCATGCTAGCACTAAACTTTAGCCTCAAGTTAAATTTAAACTGCAACATTTTAATCACAATTAACATGTGATTAAGTGTCCAAAAACTTTACATTCAGTTCACACTCAAGTATATTCTTCTTAAGTATATTATATCCTTAACAAATACTCTTTTTGAAAGGATGCTGATGTACTCATTTATACACATCCTTGTGTCGTTTCAAGATCAGTGGAATGTAAAGAAAGATATTTTGAGAAATGTCCGTAATTTAGTATTTTTTCCCTTACAATGGAAGTTTGAAGAACTGTTTGGTTACCAATGTTCTTCAAAACATCTTTGTTTGGCCTTTCAGACGAGTTCCAATGTTGAAAGAAAGTTATTCTGGTTATAGGAACAACACAAGAGTGAGTAAATTATGACAGAACCTTCATTTTTGAGTGAACTATCCCCAAAATAACCAGTCCGATTAAAAAAAAAAAAATACCAAAAAAATCATCAGAATCCCAGACGGTCGGTCCCGATCCGGCCCACATCTGGTACACTTTGAATCCATATGTATGTGGATGTGGCCCGGATCTGGGCCAACACTATGAAGGCTTCATAATGTATATTTAATGACCAGAATATCATATTTGTGCATTATACGTGGGGTGCGCACCTGCAACCACTCAAACAACCCACTTTCTTCAGAAATGACAAACTCTTGTAATGTATGAACTAGAAACTGTGTTCCACAGAATTCTGTTTGTTCAGGCCAGTGTGCCTGTAAGTGTAAACACATCATTTGATGCCAAAGATGGATAAGAGGGTGCAGTGAGTCAGCCGGACGTTGGGTGTGTGAAGTGTGTTTGATGGAAGGCTTGTTTTTTCCAAAGCACTGTAATGGAATTTGTGCTTCAATGAATGACTGACTCACCGGGAGAAGCAAAACAGAGCGCGCGGATATGTTTACAGAGAGAGATATTATAGCAACGCTGACACATTATAAAGTCTGAAAAGAACCATCTGCAGGATTAGAAACACAATTAAGTCATGTTTTAAAGGGGTGGTATAATGCCCTTTTCACAAGATGCTAAATAAGTCCCCAGAATGTGTATGTGAAGGTTTAGCTAAAAATACCCCACAGAGCATATTAAAATAAAAAAAAAATTAAAATGAATTAAAATTGTCATTTTTTTTGAGGGTGAGCAAAAACACTTTGTGTCTGTCCCTTTAAATGCAAATGAGCTGCCGATCTCAACACAAAGGGCGGAGTTTCAACAGCTTTGGCCCAACGCAAATGACTTAGTACACTGTCGCATTTATAATTCCTATTTTGCACCCACGCAAAACGGGCTTTTCCCTCCACAGGCGCACACCGCTCCCTGGGCGGGTCGGCGCAAAAAGGAGGCGTGTTTCGGCGCAAACAATCCCTGGTGCTATTTTGCAGTTCCAGAAAACAATTGCGCCACTGACCAGAAAACACCTGGTCGAAACCGAATTCGCTTTTAAACATATAAAAGTGTACACGATTACACCTGGTTGTAATACTCTACTCCATCATTTGTGAATTTCTGATGGCAAGAAAACTTTTAACACAATTATCAGAATGTGTTTATAACGCATAGTTGTGTAATGTCATTGTGTGGTCTCATTTGTACGGAGGCATATTGCATTCACTTGAAGAAAAAAAATCTACTCTGTTTTTCTGAATTAACGAGTTAATTTTTCATGAGAAAAAAAATTTGCTCTGTTTTTCTGAATTAATGAGTTAATTTTTCATGAGAAAAAAAATTTGCTCTGTTTTTCTGAATTAATGAGTTAATTTTTCATGAGAAAAAAAATTTTGCTCTGTTTTTCTGAATTAATGAGTTAATTTTTAATGGAATTTTTTTTCCCTCTGTTTTTCTGAATTAACTCATTAATTCAGAAAAAACAGCAAAAATAAATTTTCTCATGAAAAATTAACTCATTAATTCAGAAAAACAGAGCAAATTTTTTTTCTCATGAAAAATTAACTCATTAATTCAGAAAAACAGAGCAAAAATTTTTTTCTCATGAAAAATTAACTCATTAATTCAGAAAAACAGAGCAAAAATTTTTTTCTCATGAAAAATTAACTCATTAATTCAGAAAAACAGAGCAAATTTTTTTTTCTCATGAAAGATTTACTCGTTAATTCAGAAAAACAGAGTAGATTTTTTTTCTTCAAGTGAATGCAATACGCCTCCGTACATTTGCATCAATAGCAAAAGAATAAAATCCATGATAGTGTTTGATTTTTCAAAAGAGGAGAACAAAACATTGAGACATTCAGAGATTGCTAATGTTGGTCAGAAGAGAGAAGGATGTCAAATTTGCTGATGTATTAGGCTATGTTTACACGGAAACGATTCTGAAGAGAAAACGCAGAAGTGGCGTTGCGCTATCACTTTTAATTCTGCGTTTAGACAAGCGTTTTGGGTGGGAAATCCGTGTGCATATGGTGACGCAAAAGTGTGTGAAATTCAATGTAGTATGCACTCCAGGTGGCTAGGTGGCGATGTGAAGCACTGCCACACAACAACACCAAGTCCGCTCGCCTGTGTACAACCTTCACTGTCAAGTAGACTTTTACATTTTTACCCTTTACACGGTAACGCGGCGGTGGAGCGTTTTTAAGATTTCCACTCTGGAGGGTGGTTTCACTTTTTTGCGTTTTTAAGCCCCCAAAACGCCGTTGCCGTGTAAACGAAAGGCACATCCGATAAATTATTTTTACGTTTTCACCCGCGAACGTTCTCGTGTAAACAGGGCCTTAGAGACACTCGTTCTCTGTAATTAAATGCCAAGGTAATAAATCACAAAGTATAGCTTTGCAAATGTGCGTACATTTTTTTGAACAAAAAACTTTGAACACCAAAATGACAATTAAGTTTTTTTCAGTGAAAAAAAACATCTTTGTCACTTAAAATATCTTGAATGTAACTCGACACCCTTGCCTCATTTAGTATACGCGGCTTTATGAATATGCAAAAGAGCCCCGCCTCCACTCACTCACTCAGAGATCCACTGATTGGCAATCACACGTTGATCTGATTGGTTGCAAAGTCATTTGTGACGTCAGAAACACCAGCGATTTCAAACCGTGTTTTTGAGTCTTTGGTTCACTGCAGTTTTAAGGAGGAAATACTCAGCAATGCTGTCCACTTATCAACTTACACATGGTGTGTCTTAAAGCCTATTAAAAACACCTTATAGACACATAAAGAACATTAAAAGCTGGATTTTCACCACAGGGAGACTTTAAGTGTTTTCTGGAAGACCTCATCCTGACCTCAAGAAATCACACAGAAGCTAGCCAATCAGATTACAGCTTGCTAGTTTGGCAGGTCTTGCCATTTTGTTGCGAAAGGAAGATCTGGATGTCGGGTTTGTCAGACCCTCTCGCTGAAGTTGATTCACTTCGCTGTAAGAATCCAGAAACCCAATTTCTTCATTCTACTGGTGAACCTGGCTGCGTACGCAGTGCTGAGCACACAGAAAATAAGGTAAACACAACAGTGTTTTCAAAGCGGGTAAAGTGTCGGGGTTTCTGAGGCAATGCGCTTTCACACAGACCTGGCTGTTTGAGGAGGAACGCAACGGGGAAAACCACATTCTCCTACAGAGCACAGCCTGTTGATTTCAAGAGGAAAAATGTTATCACAGAATGCAAACAAACACTGCTGAGAACACATCCCCACACAGGACACAGTGAACGCCTGACCTCATGCCCATATCTTTATCAAACTAACTAAATTCACAAGGCCCAGGGTATGTTTTATGGGTGAGCCCCCTCAAGACCCAATAAGTCGTCTGGCTACATCTACATGAATGAAAACAGCATGTTAATATTAAAGGGAACATATCATGAAATTCAGACTGTTTCCATGGTGAAGTGATGTATTCGGGGCCGGTGTCGCAAAGCTATTTTAGACCGGTCTATAGTGTTAGACAAGTCTAAAATGTGCTCATAGATTAGTCTAATGCAAGTTAGACTGTTTCAAAAAATAAAGACCGACTTAATTTAGACACCTTTTCCCCCAGGCTAACTTAAGGCCCGTACACACCGGGACGATTATCAGCGCGCGTTATTCGTCAGCGTTTTTCAATGCGTTTGTAGTGGCAGTGGCACCTATTGTGCGTTTAATTCTTCTGTACCACCTTTTGAAGTCAGTCTAATTGTAACCAGTAATTGAAACACAATCTTCTTTTTAAATGTTTACTTCTAAAACATAAAACAAAAACTGTTACATGGTACGCACGGTCAAAAAACTGTGTTGCTTCCAACGTCTCTAACTTCAAACTAAAACACATCCAATCACTTGCGTTATGACGTAGTGCGATCTGACTGGAAGCTCAAAATAATTAAATATAATCAGATCTAAATATACATTTTAAATACAATAATAAGTAAAATAATAATTCTAATAAATCTTCATGAAATATTTTCTTACTATTTTTTTACAAAATTATTATATCAGATGAACTAATCCATATGTGGCTCTTCCAGCGTTTTTGTGTGTTCACACCCAAGCGATTTTCGCTGACGATGAGCCGAGTGAACATGAAAAATCATTCCGTGACGCAAGATGGCGCCCATTTGCTCTGCAATACCACTCCATAACAGTTCTCTTTTATCAAGATGTTTGTAGTCGCTGTCGCGTTTGTCACATAGTTCTAGATATGTTCTAACACCAACGAGACCAGTAGCTCTACATTCATCTCTCCTCGTCTCATTTCTTCCTGGCTGTGTAGACCGTGATATCTGTAGACCATAGACATAATATACACATAGACGCCCTAATGGCCGCTTTGGAACGTTGCTGCGATACGTTAACGGGTCCGCCATTTTGCGGAGGTCAAGACTGCACTGTAATTAAATGTAAGAAACGAGTGAGCTGCATTTTTCTAGATAAAAACGTTTTTGGATAAGAATGGTGAAGACCCCAATACTGAGATATTTAAGTTTGCTCATTGTGGAAAAATAATTTTATGTGATTGACCAGATTTTAGCAATAACATTGATGATGGATCCTTTATGATAATGTTGTGGTGCAACTGGGCATACAGTGCAATGCAAATAGTAATTATAACATAAAGTGAGAAGTAATAGTAAATAGTTTAGTCAATAAAATAAACAAATAGTATACAGCAAATAAAATGGTAATGAATACTAGTATAATTATATAAGATAATGTATAGTTAGCAATAGAATAAGACATTTCAGCTAACGTTACAGAATTTACACACAAAAAAAATAAGTTAAATAGTGACATATATTTAATATTGAACTCTTTTTGTTAAATTTCAATGTTATTGATTAATAGGCAAGCCATTATAACAGAAGTAGCTTCAGTCAAACATACAGCAGGATACAATGTTAAAGCCTAAACATAAAGTTATGAAACTTTACTTTGCCCTCAGCCAAAACTATTTACCAGGGAACCATTTGTAGATTAATGAGACCAAAGATAAACACAAATTATACGAATTATATCTCATGTTTAACCTCTAGACTAGAGACATCCGAACCAGCGGCAACCGTCAGAAGCACTGGCCGCGGTACGGCTGTCCCACCAGGCGGGGGAGACGACGAGCGCTGGGCGAGGGCGCAGCTTACAACTCCGAAATTTTTAAATAGGCGCTATCTTTATAAACAAACCACTTATTTGAGCTTTAAACAACTACATTGTCGACTGAAAAACTATTAAAACTACATTTCGTGACACGATAACAGTTTATTACTAATTAAATCATGACCAAATACAACCAAAAACAAACGTTCAGTCTTGCTTGTGAAAGGTAACGTCCTCGAAAGCTGTTTTCAGTTGTGTGGCGATTTGTCCAGTCCCAAGCAGCGCACAAAACAGGCATTTTTCTCAATTCCCGGTATGAGAGGGATTGGAAAGTTGCTCTCCCCAATATGGCGGCGCCGTTGACGTACGCTCCAGCGGCCAATAGGGCGTCTATGTATTTATTATGTCTATGGTGTAGACGGCAACGCTACTTGGCGTATATCTTCTTCGCCGTTACGTATGTGTGCTCGGCAAGACCGTTTTGTGTTTGAGCGCCCCCAAGTTGTGTTTTACTGTAATTTCAGAAGCTCCAGACACGTGAGCAATAGCGCCAATCTCATTGGTCGGATAGTTTTTGACGCGGCACGCCAAACTAAAAAAACGAGCCTCTTACTTGGCTAAATTTCCCAAGAAAAATTTTCTTTGTAACTGTTACACTCCTCCAACAAACACATATTTACAGTGTAATATTTACCGCGGTTGAATGTGCTTACTCAATCCTCCATGGTTTTTTTTGTTTTGAAAAGTGTCTTATTTTACCCAGAATGCACTGCAGTGTAGTCCTACTTAAGATTGTCATGACTGAATCTGGAAATAAAGAGAAATAACTGAGAAAAATGAGAGAATCCTCAGATGTACCCATCACGTCATCTATTTGCTTAAACGGCTTACGCTAATTTAACTACGAGAGCCGACGGCCGGACCGAGTGAGATGTGTTTGCCTGTGGAGGCTCTCAGACTTTCCCTGAGTCACCGGCCCTCAAAAGACGCCTTTCTCCTCTGCAAAGTCAAAGCTTAACTGATGCAATTAGGTCAACGCGTATAATACAACACACACACACACTTTAGAAAGCTTAATAAAGGAGCTTCACTCACACACAACCTCATTAAACGTGCAGTATGTAATTTTTGTCCACCAGGGGTCACTCATTTAAAATAATAACAAAAGGCGTACTTTGACGTCGGGAAAGAGCGTGGGCTCACTGGTGTTGTTGTCGCTGTCAATGACAACCAGCTCAGCTCATGACATGACATCATCGTTTCACAAAATATATACGGCATCTCTCAGTAGATTTAGCTTTTCACCGGATTATAAAGCGCATAAGATACTGCAGTCAAACGTTTGACTGGGTTTGCGTTATGCATCCACTCGGGGCCAATCCCAATTCTACCCCCTACTTCTTCGCCTTCCCCTTGACCCTTGAAACAGAGTGGCAATGCGTAGGGGTGAAAATATTCCCCTAAGAAATGGGACACCACTACGCCTCCGTTAAACGTCATTATAAGTCGTCGCTAGCGCCTACTGTACGTCACAGGAGATGCGCCGATGTTTATCACAACTTCCAAGATGCCGTCAACAGCTGCAGTTATCTCAGTCGCGTGGGTTACAGCTATTTTCTTGCATTTATCTTGTGAAGTTCGCAGGAAACAACGGAGACGACGATATCTTCGACGCCTAAGTTTGCTGGTGGATCAGTTTATGGTATGTATGATTGCTGCAAAACGTTTAGTTGCAATTTTAACAAAAAGGTTAACCACAAATCTGTAACGTTAGAAGCTCTAAGTTACTTGTAAAACGGTGTTGTATAAACACATTTCATTTATTTATTTACTATGTTAAATGTTAAATTGTGTTAAATTTAGTAAGCGTGAGCGGGGCGGGGCGGACACGTAACTTGCGTTGTTAACTAATTGAACCATATATAAGGCGCTCCGGATAATAAGGTGCACTGTCGTTTTTTGAGAAGATTAAAGGCTTTTAAGTGCGATTTATAGTGCGGAAATAAGTACTACGTTTTTTTCTTCGTCGTTTCTTTGCTCTTTCGCGGTAGTCCAGTGTTCCCCTTTGTGTTTGGCGGTTTCGCCGGGTTCTGCAGGAAGTTAGAGAAAATAGAGGAGTCAAAGGTTACATGACGCCATAGACGGGCGACGAAACGGAAATAAAAAAACGGCCCGTGTCTTCGAATTAAACTATAAATTTCTCAATATTTGAAAGTTGGTGGAAACTGTCAGGATAATGTAAGTACACATCTAATAGAAATACACTGTAAAAAATAACCGTGATTTTAACGGTAAAATACTGTAAAAATGCTACAGTGCAAAACTGTTAATTGGTAAACAGAAAGTTTCCGTACTATACACGGTAAATAATTGTGATATAATTTTACAGTAAAATACCGTTAAATTTACAGTTTTTGAAAGTGAAAAAGAACAAATCATTGTATAATTTACAGTGAAAAACCGTAAATTGGCATTCCCACAATTCACTGTGTGACACTTCACATTTTATGTGTTTTTGTTGAAATAACTATGGTTCCTCAATAGTTTTATTGTTTTTTTCTAATCAGTTATGTACATTAGGGTTATATGTTACATTTAATGTTGTTAAATTAATGTTTATTGCATTTTTTTAAATTTCATGTGTGTTACCATGATGGTGCTTAATGTTTGTGTGAATGACACTGTGCAGCTTCTTTAAATAAGTATTGCTTTATATAAGTATTCACTTGTGATGAGCTGTGATTGCTCATGTAACTCATCACTGCTGTGATGATTGTTGGTAGTCAGTGTATTACTATGGTCTAAAACAGATATCAATACATCAATAAGTTGGTAAATCCACATTTCATCAGAAAATAAATTACGGATTATTACTGTAAATTTTAAGTTAAGTCTGTAAAAACATTAACGTTCCTACCGTATTTTTAACGGTAAAGTTCTGGCAACCACAGCTGCCGTTTTGTTTTTACCGTAAAATTTACGTTTTATTTTTTACAGTGTATATAACATAGATACAGTTATTTTTGCTATTTTTAAAGCAGAAAAAATACCCATTGTGCCTTTAAATCTGGAATGTGACACTAGTAATAGAAATGCACAATGCTCTGTATAGCAAACGTGAAACAGTGTGCATGAATAGGAGTGAGCGGGGCTTTACTTTAGGAGTATTGTGTAACTCCTCTTCCAAGCAACCACACACATCTCTCTGGTATTGTTATTTTATCACATTTCTCTTTTAAGTGTGTTTGAAGGTCAGAGGGGTCAGAACAAACACTGGCAGTCTATGACGTGTCTAGCCCCGTTGTGTACCTCGCACTTTACTGCAGTTCTGTTCAGGAGTTGGTTTGTCTCTCTGAGATGTGTTTGTTTCACTCATGCATCGCCACCTGACAGACACAGGCTGTTTGTACTACCACGCTATCTTACTATTTTTGGATTATATAGTATGTATGCGGTGCACATAATGCAAATGTTTTGTATGCATGGCCGTGGATGGACTATCTGGATAACATACAATATTTTCTCAAATGCGCAGTACACCAGAACACACTGCGCTCAATCCCAGCTAATAGGAAATATTCTGGTGAGGTTCTCTCGAATTTATTAAAGGAGTAGTTTACTTTAAAAAAAAAAACTTTTGCTGATAATTTACTCGCCCCCATGTCATCAAGATGTAAATGTCTTTCTTTCTTCGGTTGAAAAGAAATTAAGGTTTTTGATGAAAACATTCCAGGATTTTCTCCATATAATGGACCTCAATGGGAACCAAACGGTTCAAGGTCCAAATGAGAGTTTCAGTGCAGCTTCAAACGACACCAGACGACGAATAAGGGTCTTATCAAGGACCCTTCGAGTCATGACTCGAAAAAAGATTTGTTCATTTTGATGAACGAGTTCGAACAGGAGAGTCACGAACGCTCATCACCGAACAGAGCAAGGTGAGCATTTGAGCTTAAAAACGTAAACTTTTTTTATTTATTTTTTAAATTAATCTTTAAAAGAATATTTTTTATTCATCGTCTGTTGTCGTTTAAAGCCCTTTGAAGCTGCACTGAAACTCTCATTTGGACCTTGAACCGTTTGGACCCCATTGAAGTCCATTATATGGAGAAAAATCCTGGAATGTTTTCATCAAAAACCTTAATTTCTTTTCGACTGAAGAAAGAAAGACGTGGACATCTTGGATGACATGGGGGTGAGTAAATTATCAGCAATTTTTTTCTTAAAAGTGAACTACTCCTTTAACAAATCCCAGCAAGCAATAGCCGTCATTTCACCGTCTAGGTTAACTAACCCACTTCTATCCAAAATAACCTTGAATTTGGTTACATTGCCAAAATAACTTGCGAAATGCACGATATTTCATCATGTAAGCAAAGTCAACAGTGGTTACAAGTCGTTTGGTTTAATTTCTTCACGCAATTCATTTCTTATATGTAATTGATGACTATTCCTGCTATGGTTTAGACTTCTATTAAATTTTCAATGACAGCCCAAATTTTGCCTTGTTTTAGCCTATTTTTGGACGATTAGACATCTTTTAAATGCAAAATTGCTGGCTGGGACCTTAGTTACCTGTGCTCCGTCCAAATATAGCTATGCTTACTTCAATATAGTGCTGTAGAAGCCGACCCGAGTCCGGACTCGAGACGTTTTTCTATCGTTTCGGACTTGTCTTGGTAAAAAAAAAAAAAAGTAAAGAGGAAATTTGCATGTGTTTGATGCTATGCATTCACAATTAGAACTTATAACCTAATAACACATTGCTTTTGTCATAATTAAAATTACATACGATAATTAAACTATTTTTACTATAATAAGACTGCGTATAATAAATCCAGTACATAGCAAAGTCGTATTTAATTCTGAAAACAGCCATAGTAAATAATATGATTCAGATGCATAATTAAAGGAAACACCTGCACACATGGGAGAAACCTCACTGACAAACAAATGTCATGCTATCCATGCAGTAAATGACCTATTGATTTGTGTGGATGCAGAGTCACACCACAAACGTTATGTTTAGTGTCTCCGCATCTGTGAGCGGTGAGGAACAAACCTGGATGTCAACGGTGGAAATCCCAGAGCACACAACTCACTCTCTCACAGTGTTTTCGCCAATTCTCTCCTATAAACACTTAATATCTGTGTGTGTGCGAATGGAAAAACAAGTGCACTGGGTGTGTGTTCATGTGTGCGGTGAGACGGGAGGTTACCTGGAACAGAGACAGAGGCTGGGTGTGAGAAGCGACCCGACTGGAAGTGAGAAGGACACTGCAGCTGTGTGTGTGTGTGTATTTGTCAAAGTTAGTCTATATTTAAAACATGAAAAGTATTTCAAAACAAAAGTGCATTGAATCCCTGGACACAACTACCGACTAATGGAACAGCAGGTTTAGCAGATTTGAGAGCCATCTCTAGGTCCGTGTCTTCTCCAGCACTTCATTGACCCTAAACTCAGGCTTAAGGTCAGACTCAGACTACTGTGGTTTGGGTGTGTTGTGGTTAGGCTTGGCAGTTTTTGGTCCAGGGATCCACACCCACTATCTGTGGATAGATGAGTGGGAGAGAAAAGGAAAGAACACATACACAAACAGACAAATTATGAAATCCAGTAAAATTGGGTTTTTGTGACATAAAAGAGCACATTGAGAAATGCTTCTCTGGATGATTTGACCAAAAACAAAAAAACAAAACCTGACTTCACCCCTAAGCATCTGGTGCAAGTAGTGCAAATACTGTAGCCTCTGGGCTCAAAGCGGGATTCGATTTTTGTAGTGAATCATTTTATCCCTTAAACTCATCTTGGATCACCAAAATGACACATTTAAACCTTTTTTCCTTGATAGAAGTTTCTTCATGTCTTAAAATAGCTTGAATGTAACTCGACACCCTTGCCTCATAGTATATACGTGGTTCTATGATTATGCAAATGAGCCCCGCCTCCACTCCCTCAGCTCAGAGATCCACTGGTTGACGATCACACGTTGATCTGATTGGTTACAAGGTGGTTTGTGACATCAGAAACACCAGCGATTTCAAAGCGTGTTTTTGAGACTGTCTTTGATTCACTGCAGTTTTAATTAGAAAATACTCAGCAATGCTGTCCACTTATCAACTTACACACGGTGTGTCTTAAAACATATTAAAAACACCACATAGACACATAAACAACAATAAAAGCTGGATTTTCAACACAGGGGGACTTTTAGGGTGCACTCTCAGAAAAAAAAGGTACAAAAGCTGTCACTGGGGCTGTACCTTTTCAAAAGGCTACATATTGGTACCTTAGTGGTACATATTAGCACCTGAAATGTACATATTAGCTCATGAAATGGACATATTAGCACCTAAAATGTTCATATTAACACCTAAAATTGACATATCACCACCTAAAATGGACATATTAGCTCATGAAATGGACATATTAGCACCTAAAATGTACATATTAGCACCTCAAAAGTACATATTAGCACCTAAAATGTACATATTACCACCTAAAATGGACATATTAGCTCATGAAATGGACATATCAGCACCTAAAATGTACATATTAGCTCATGAAATGGACATATTAGCACCTAAAATGTTCATATTAACACCTAAAATTGGCATATCACCACCTAAAATGTACATATTACCACCTAAAATGGACATAGTAGCTCATGAAATTGACATATCACCACCTAAAATGTACAGATTACCACCTAAAATGTACATATTATCTCATGAAATGGACATATTAGCACCTAAAATGTTCATATTAACACCTAAAATTGACATATCACCACCTAAAATGTACATATTACCACCTAAAATGGACATATTAGCTCATGAAATGGACATATCAGCACCTAAAATGTACATATTACCACCTAAAATGGACATATCAGCACCTAAAATGTACATATTACCACCTAAAATGGACATATTAGCTCATGAAATGGACATATCAGCACCCAAAATGTACATATTAGCTCATGAAATTGACATATTAGCACCTAAAATGTTCATATTAACACCTAAAATTGACATATCACCAGCTAAAATGTACATATTACCACCTAAAATGGACATATTAGCTCATGAAATGGACATATCAGCACCTAAAATGTACATATTAGCTCATGAAATGGACATATTAGTTTACCTTTTACCTTTTGAAAAAGCGCAGCCCCAATGACAGGTTTTTGTACCTTTTTTTCTGAGAGTGTGTGTTCACACTTGAATTAAAACGAACCTTGGTGCGATTGCTCTGTTAGTGCCGTTGATAAGTGTGAACTGCCATCCGAACTCTGGAGCGACCAAACAAACGGACCAAGACACTGAAAGATTAGTCTTGATCCGCTTTCAAACGACCTTTAGTTCCGTTCGAATGAAATATGAACACAATATGAACCAAAGACATGTAAACCAATCAAAAACAGGAAGACGAGACCCTAAAAGGACTGTTTTTTCTCATCACAGTCGTGATGTTGCCCATCACAGTTCAGTCCAGGCATCAGAACCGTGTCTCCTCACAGCATATCTGTGTGTGTGATGGAGGGATTCCTAATGCTGTTTTGACTTCTTTACACATTTAATAAGCTCTACACGAGTTCTAAGCTGATCAAAATACCAGCATATGTAGCTACACTCTTAGAAGAAAAGGTTATAGAACCTTAAAAGGTTCTATCAGTGCTACATATATGGAACCCCTAGGTTCTATACAGAAGGTTCTATACTGGTTCTTTATGGAACCTTTTGGGTTCATTCATTATCATTTGTTTTGTTCTTTCCGGATTAAATATTTCATATTATTGACAAACATCAAGACCCTAAAATGTATTTATGAATGCATGTCAATGATCACAAAATTCAAGATACGGGGGTTAAAAATGTATATATGAAGAGTTCAGATGCAAAAGCCTCTAAATGCCATTTAAAATTTTCTTCTTTAATGATGATTTTTGTCAAGCTTGTATATTTAAGTTCAGTGATTTCACTTAAATGGCACTGATAATTACCTATTAATTGTTATTTAAGTGAAATTACTGAACTTAAATATACAAGTTCGACAAAAATCATCATTAAAGAAGAAAATTTCAAATGGCATTTAGAGGCTTTTGCATCTGAACTCTTCATATTTATATCATTTTATGTAGTTAATCAATATCACACGAAGAGTGCCATTTCAGTTTCTCCTCCAAAAATCAGCATGATTAATGTGATAGTAAGTTACTACAACAGTTTAATAAACAATCATTTAATTACAACTACAAAATGTTGCAGAATAATGTAATATATGAATGAATAAAATAAGCCAAAAGGGTTCTTTCTTGTCATTATAGAACCTTTTTTTAGCATGAAATGTTCTTTGGAGTTGAGTAAAGAACCCGCTTCATATATAGATCCCCAATGAACCCTTTTTTCTAAGAGTGTATACACACACAGCGAGCGCAATTAGCCCAGAACAGCGTTGCTTTGGATGTTCGGTATTTCAGTCTCAAAATAGGCAATATAAATATAAATCTATAAATAGGCGTCATAAAAGTCGACCAATTAGGTCGTGAACGTATCCTTTTGCCTATAGGTTCAGAATATATTGTTATAAAAATGCCAATCTGAACACTAATCGGACCAGGACAAAATTTATTTATATATATATATATATATATATATATATTTGATCCGGACCAAATGAAAAGAACACCCATCATCATTTTATAACATGCAGTGGCCATTTCTATATGAAAACACATGCACAAAGTGTTGTGCTCTGGAGGCCTTATTGGCTTTTTTGCTGGCATGTTGGTAATGCTCTGATATTAAATTTAAATGACAAAACTGAGAATTGTTTTATTTGATATCATTAGGCAAAGGGCATCCGTATCCCGAAGCTTGTGTGCTGACCTCTGACGGGAATGTTGCGGGAGAGATGACGATTGGGTATGGGAGGAAAGCCGATGCCCAGCCGCCGTGGGGTGCCAGCGCTCTCTAGTGTCCAGTTCCTCCCTCTCTGCTCCCTCCTGTTACCAACATTGCCCCTCTTCCGCAGGTGAGCCTAAAAAAAAGGAATGATAAATATATTTATTTAGCATTAATGAAGTCTATGATCTTTGAAAAAGTGCTCTGCGTTCATATTATCATGGCTGTGTAAATCAGACACCTTCCCTAATTACTCACCGCGTTTAATGACTTGGACATTTGACAAGATGGAAGGCAGATTAACTCTTTTATAGCAATGTTTGGAGATCTAGACCTTTAAGGTGAAAAGCAGATTATTAACATTAACATAGATCACTGCAAATAAAAAAATACACAAGTCAGAATTGTGAGAAATAGTTGCAATTGTGAGATATGAAGTTGCAATTATGAGAAAAAAAGACAGAATTGAGACTTCTTATCTTTATAACACATGATTGCGAGTTTATATCTCGAAATTCTGACATCATTTCTCAGAATTGTGAGATATAAACTCGAGTTATCAGGCCAATATAAGGGAAAAAAAACTTTTTCCCCTCAGAATAGTTTATATCACACAATTCTGACTTTATATCAATCAATTTTGACTTTATATCTCACATTTCTGACTTTATATCTCACAATTCTGACTTTATATCTCACAATTCTGACTTTATATCTCACAATTCTGACTTTATATCTCACAATTCTGACTTTATATCACACAATTCTGACTTTATATCTCACAATTCTGACTTTATATCTCGCAATTCTGACTTTATATCTCACAATTCTGACTTTATATCACACAATTCTGACTTTATATCTCACAATTCTGACTTTATATCACACAATTCTGACTTTATATCTCGCAATTCTGACTTTATATCTCACAATTCTGACTTTATATCACACAATTCTGACTTTATATCTCGCAATTCTGACTTTATATCTCACAATTCTGACTTTATATCTCGCAATTCTGACTTTATATCTCACAATTCTGACTTTATATCTCGCAATTCTGACTTTATATCTCGCAATTCTGACTTTATATCACACAATTCTGACTTTATATCTCACAATTCTGACTTTATATCTCGCAATTCTGACTTTATATCTCGCAATTCTGACTTTATATCACACAATTCTGACTTTATATCAATCAATTCTGACTTTATATCAATCAATTCTGACTTTATATCACACAATTCTGACTTTATATCTCACAATTCTGACTTTATATCAATCAATTTTGACTTTATATCACACAATTCTGACTTTATATCTCACAATTCTGACTTTATATCCCGCAATTCTGACTTTATATCTCGCAATTCTGACTTTATATCTCGCAATTCTGACTTTATATCTCGTAATTCTGACTTTATATCTCTCAATTCTGACTTTATATCTTGCAATTCTGACTTTATATCTCACAATTCTGACTTTATATCTTACAATTCTGACTTTATATCTCTCAATTCTGACTTTATATCTCGTAATTCTGACTTTATATCTCACAATTCTGACTTTATATCTTACAATTCTGACTTTATATCTCTCAATTCTGACTTTATATCTCGTAATTCTGACTTTATATCTCACAATTCTGACTTTATCTCGCAATTCTGACTTTATATGACACAATTCTGACTTTATATCTCGCAATTCTGACTTTATATCTCTCAATTTTGACTTTATATCTCGCAATTCTGACTTTATATCTCGTAATTATAACTTTATATCTCTCAATTCTGACTTTATATCTCGTAATTCTGAGTTTATATCTCGCAATTCTGACTTTATATCTCGCAATTCTGACTTTATATCTCGTAATTATTACTTTATATCTCACAATTCTCACTTTATATCTCACAATTCTGACTTTATATCTCACAATTCTGACTTTATATCTCACAATTCTGACTTTATATCCCGCAATTCTGACTTTATATCTCGCAATTCTGACTTTATATCTCGCAATTCTGACTTTATATCTCGCAATTCTGACTTTATATCTCTCAATTCTGACTTTATATCTCACAATTCTGACTTTATATCTTACAATTCTGACTTTATATCTCTCAATTCTGACTTTATATCTCGTAATTCTGACTTTATATCTCACAATTCTGACTTTATCTCGCAATTCTGACTTTATATGACACAATTTTGACTTTATATCTCGCAATTCTGACTTTATATCTCGCAATTCTGACTTTATATCTCATAATTATAACTTTATATCTCTCAATTCTGACTTTATATCTCGTAATTCTGAGTTTATATCTCGCAATTCTGACTTTATATCTCGCAATTCTGACTTTATATCTCGTAATTATTACTTTATATCTCACAATTCTCACTTTATATCTCACAATTCTGACTTTATATCTCGTAATTCTGACTTTATATCTCGCAATTGTGAGAAAAAAAGTCCAAATTGTGAGACAAAAAGTTGCAGTTACCTTTTTTATTTTTCATTCTGTGGCGGAAACAAGCTTAATTCATAAAATTGAAACTAAATAAAACTATATAAAAACTAAATTCATAAAATGATCCCCTGATGGAACGCCCATAAGCGCCAGATGGAACCTCTAAGCTTCTATATAGAACCTTTTCGTCTAAGACTGACAGTTTATAGATGCCATGGGAAGACATCATTGATATAATTATTGTGAGGTCAGGCCTACTTGTTTAGGCGTCTCCACTGAGGCTTGTGGTGCGGGTTGGGGATCCATGTGACCACTGGACACGGTGGAAACTCAGAGCAGCTCGTGAAAGGACTGATGTAAACAGTATTTAACTGCAAAAACAAGTCATAATTTAATACTCATTCTACACCGACAGACACTGATCAATCAGACTAGAGGACATCACTTCTCTCCACAAGTGCCAAAAATGAAAATGCATATAAGTCTGCACATACCTTTATTTTGTTTTGTGTGGATTCTGGGAAGGAAAGATCTGCCCTGCCAGAAAATAACCAAACCAAAGATGGAATAATAACAGTTTTGATGACTAATATACTAATGCGATGACATATTAGACTCACCTCTTGATCTTTCCAGTGTCTTCTGTCTGTATGGGGAGATCAGTCAGAGATTCCTCACTGTATGATAGCCTTTCTTTACTCGCTCTCCTCCGTCCAGCCCATTCAGAGACATTGACAACACTCAGAGATGGAAAGATATCTGTTGGTGTTACAAGAAAGCCGAATAACATCATGGCATTATACAAGCACAATTCTGTTGAATAGGAGCATATGTAACACAGAAATCACAGGCATTCAGTGAATTCCAGTGAGAAAGTAGATGTGCAGAATTGATTAGAAATGCAACGCAAACACACCGTCTTTGGGAGAGCATCTCTGGACGCGTGCTGGACCGTGGCGTGTGATTCCTCGGCGCTCAGTGTCCCAGCAGCACGGGTGCGAACACAGCGGCCGGAAACAGTGAGCTCCATACACATCACTGAAACACCAGGGCAAAGACATCAGCTTTCAACTAAATACAACCTGATCACATCTCAGACATTTTACATCAGGTTTTTATATGCATTTGAAATGTAATTTGATGCATTTGATTTTTCTTATATATTATAGTCTATAGATATTATATTTTATATAATATGATATAAATATTTCTATATTTGTTTTCAAAGAACTGCATCCAATCTGATCGGATCTGGGAGGTTTTATATAAGTTTTCTATATGCATTTTATGAATTTTCATGTATTTAAGAATATTATATATTTCTCGATGAGTTTTAGTCTATAAATATTAAATATTATATTTTATATAATATGATATTTCTATATTTGTTTTCAAAGAACTGCATCCAATCTGATCGGATCTGAGAGAGTTTTTGAATATGCATTTTCATGTATTTTATATAATATTATATATTTCTTAATGAGTTTTAGGTTATAAATATTATATTTTATATAATAGAATACAAGATTATATTATATATTTTCTGAGTGTTCAAAGATTTTTAGCATATATTAACTATTCTTCTATAGCCAATAAAATATTAAATTTACATTTATTCATTTAGCAGACACTTTTATCCAAAGCGTCTCAACGGTGTTCGCCAACAGCGTCTCCGTCATAGTGAAACTGTAAGTTTTCCACACACACTTATCCAAACCAAGGTGAGAACCACGGTCAGCCAACCAGAATCAAGTATTCAACTGCCCCATAGTATAATATTACATAATGTCAAATATTTCTAAGTGAGTTTTAGCCAATACATATTAAATAGTATATTTTATATAATAGAATACAAGATTAGCCTATTATATATTTTCTGTGAGTGTTCAAACTATTTCTAGCCAATAAAATATTACACTTTAAAAATGAGGGGATGTTTCAACCCATGTTTGGGTCAAATATGGACAAACCCAACCGTAAAAATTGTATTAAAAAAATTAAACAATTTGGTTGGGTTACTCCATTTTTGACCCAAACATGGGTTGAAACAACTCATCATTTAAAGAATGTATTAACTTAGTTGGCCTGAGATATATCCAAAATGACCCCACCGCAGGCTTTTATTAATTTAGTTAGGCTACTGAATAAAATGAAAATGTGATGATTATTAAACAAAACCATAATCCCACAACTCTCTATGTTTAGTTTATTTGTTTTCTTTTTAAATGGATTTGTAAAGCAGAAACTGAATTGGACTGATATTGAATTTAATTCGTTCTTGTTATTTGTTCCAATTCAAAGCAGGCACTACGCACAAACAATGCTCTTTTAAACACTTACCTCATTTGCTAAAAAAATAATAATAATAATAATAAAAAAAAATCACAGTTCATACTCGCAGTCGTTTACGGACGTGTGTTATGTCTCTCTGGTCTCTCTCTGCTTGTGCAAAGTTTGGTTGCCTAGCAGCAGCAGGTCACGGGGCTACTTTCACTTTCCGCGCTCTAATGCAAATCGGATTGCATTAACTATTTAAATAATTTAGTTATTTAAATTACTTAAATATACTATGGTATTTGATATGAAAACCAAACTTAATACAAGCTGTAATACAAATTAAGAAGATTCGCTCAGGTTCATCCATTATGACGTACGCAGATTTCCGCCAATCAAACATGGTAATTTCTCATGAAAATATAAATAATAAGATAAAATATTACAACATAAATGATAATTAAAGTACAATTATTACAAATAGGCCTACATGGATATTATACAAACATAAATCATAAAATTGTTTATATATTATAATTTTATTATAAATTATAATATTATAGCCTATTAGCCTATTCACTGATTATTTTAGATTTTCCAAATTAGCTTTTTTTGCGCTGTTTTTTAATTCGAGTTTTTAACATTTAACGGGTATATAAAGATATATTTTTTTAGAGAAAAAAAATACAAAAAACACACAATCCAATAAATAAAATAAAAACTTTTTTGTAATGCTTGAAGAAGAAAAACAAACAAACAAACAAACAAACATTAACAACAATTATCATCATTATCATAACATAATACAACAATACTCCATAGTCGCTCGGTATTTCAGTCCAGATTAATTCTATTATATTTATTTATTTATATTTATTTATTTATATTTTTTTCACTTCAGAGTTCCTTTGTGTGTGTGTGTGTGTGTGTGTGTGTGTGTGTGTGTGTGTGTGTGTGTGTGTGTGTGTGTGTGTGTGTGTGTGTGTGTGTGTAACTATTTTAACAAACGTAAAACACACAAAAAAAACATGTAAACTTTCAGACAATAAACATGTTATGGTTCAAAAGTTACCAAGAAAAATAATATAAAGAAACCTTATTTATCTATTGAAATTAATTGTCAGTCCAGATTAACAAAAAACAACAACTTTGATTTTTTTTAAATTTTTTTTATTATTTTTTTTTTATTGCAAATGAAAACAACAGTATACAAAGTATACAAAGCATACAACATTAATATTACCCTTGCCAGGGGGTTACAACAACTTTGATTTGAGTAAGTAGAAGTGCTGAGTGACGTAAGCGCGCGTGATCATGTGGCGGGTCAGCTGACATCAGCAGAACCAGGAAGCGACTTGGAAAGGATTTTTATATGTTAATATTTACTCACCGCATGCAGGCGATCATTACTTCATATCTGTAACATAAGTAGCGTTAGCGACGCGCGGTGTGAAGATCAGCCACAGGCATGTTTGCAACAGACGACGAGGACGGAGACTTTCTGTCTCCCACTGGAGGGTGAGTGAATTCCTGACGGACAAAGACACAATCATGCAGGCGAAAGTCTCCAGGGAAACACAAGTCACCTTATTTATCTAAATAAAGCTTATTTAGATGTTTAGACCGGACAACGGGAAACAACGGTGCAATAGAAACCGAAAGTGAAGTGTCACTCATTGGCTATTAATATAGCAAATATATTGCAGCTTTCTTATGGATGACAGGAACTTTTTGGGCGACTAAAGTACATTAACAGACTAGTGAACCGTTAGTTGTGTTAATAAAACAACGAGCAACTACTTAAACATTCATCACTTGAATGTTACTTTGTTCTGGCATGAGTTCCTTGATCACATGATGTCTGATCTGATCTGTTAACTGTCATGCTGAAGGTAGGCTAACTCTCGGTTTGGGAAGTTCAGCTTCACTAAAATCATCTCAGCTTATGAAGTTATATAGGTTATATTGTGAACCCCCAAATCTCACAGCCCACTGAAGGACCACTAGTGGACCCAAAAACATCACTAAACACCATAAAGCATTAAACCACCCTTATTGTTTCAGTGGGATTGCATTATACAGCAAAATA
This sequence comes from Pimephales promelas, assembly GCF_988280905.1. Lineage (NCBI taxonomy): Eukaryota > Metazoa > Chordata > Actinopteri > Cypriniformes > Leuciscidae > Pimephales > Pimephales promelas. The sequence continues at coordinate 2,353,839 of NC_142782.1, forward strand.
TCAGAACATTTGCATTTGCACATCTGCTAGTTTTCTCAGAAGTAACTTTGGTTTATTTAATGCTAGACATTCAGAGTGTTGCTTTAAATCAGGGTTTTAATATGACGCTTCCCATGTGAGGGGATTTAAATGGCACCTATATGTGGTCTTGTATAGCCTAAAGACAGTTTATACTGTGGAAATGTCAAAATATTTTTAATATTTATAATATCTTCTTTCAAGCTACATAAAAAATCTCCTCATTAAACTACTGTACAGTTAGATGTATAATGTATTTAATCATTTGTTTGTTTCAATAAGTTTGTATAGTTTATATTTTTACTTTTTAATTTTAGTCTTTTTTATTATTTATACATTTCCCCACAGCGCTCATGACCCCCTTTCAGTTTCAAACCTTTTAAGTGTCTTAATAAATATTAGATTTAAAGGTGCCCTAGAATGTGAAATTGAATTAATTTTGGCATGGTTAAATAACAAGAGTTCAGTACATGGACATGACATACAGTGAGTCTCAAACACCATTGTTTTGCCCTTCTTACTTAAATCTCGTTTTTGAAAAACAGGCGATTCTCCACATAACACAGACTGAATTAGAGAGTGCAGAAACTGCGTTGCAATGATAAGATCTCAATCCTTGCGATCGACAGACTGTCCTCTGACTGCTGTTATGTGATGGGAATAGATCTAAATACTTCAAAAACATCTCCCGATTTGTTAATTTCGATAGCTGTAATAGTAAAAACGTTTATTTAAGAGAGTTTCACATGTAATACATAGCTCAGTGTTGTAGTCGAGACCACCTCACTCGAGTCCGAGTCGACACTGAGACCAGAGAGAGTCGAGTCCGAGTCGAGACCAGTGAGGGTTGATTACCTAATTTACTTTTATTTACTTAGAGAAATCCTTTTTTTTTTTTTTTTTTACTGAATTTACTTAGAGTTTAAAAAATATGATCAGTTTAGGGTAAAAAGGCCACATAGTAGATGGTGTTAAAAGTAATTTTATTACAATTTGTCATGCGCAGTTGCGCACTAGAAAATCACCAATCACTGGGCGTGTAAATCAATTTAAAGAAATATTTTATTAACATACATTAATAATCATGATAAATATTTTTAATTGAACTCGAGTGGACTCGGGAATAAGTCCGAGTCCTAAAAAAAAAAATGTTCGAGTACGAGTCAATTCCGAGTCCAAATGCACACGAGTCCATGACAAGACCAAGACCATTAAAATATGGTCTCGAGACCGAGTCCGTGACGAGTCCGAGTCTCGAGTACTACAACACTGACATAGCTATTTCATATGCAAGCATGTCAGCCAATCACAGCAGAGGCCGGCTAGCAGACACGCCCCTTCAAACAGAGCGTTCAAAGCAGAGGCTAAAATCAGGCTAGGAAAAATGCCTTTTATATAGAAATTATGACTATTTTTGATCTAAAAAACATACTAACATTATAAGGGCAACCCAGGAAACATTATAAAATAATAAAAAAAAAAACATTCTAGGACAACATTAATAATTTTTTTAAATACAATTTTACAATTTTTATTCTGAGATAACACACACACACCTGAAGGGGTTTATTCTGAGATGACAGCCGTCTGGATGTACATTATCCGTTTATTACACGGATATGGCCACATAAGTAAATAATTAGACACAAAATATTGATGCGAGTTGAAAAATATTATTTTATCAGCTCTTTAAACGCAAAGCTTCCGCAGAGAGAGCAGTTTCAGCGGCGAGTTCAAACTAGACGAACATTTAATAGATACGCTACACAGTCATAACACTTATTACACAGCATTTCTCCACATGAATAATTATGGAGAAAAGAGATATTGATTTCAGATATAGGTTTGGATCTCATAATCCAATTCAATTCAATTCAATATAGCTTTGTTAGCATGACTGTGTAACACAATGTTGCTAAAGCATCAACATATTATATATATATAAATAATAGAACAAACACACAGAACATATATGTATAGATCATGTCATATGTAGCATGGTAAATAAATCCAACAGTGTACAAAACAATAGTCACACGATGGCAGCAGAGCGCTTGTGTGTGAAAGTCCGCGATACTGGATGACATCATTAAAAAAAACTACTCATAATATTGATTCGACTGAGTTTTAATATTTTAGGAGCTCACCAAACGCAAAACTTCCACGATTCCTAGTAGCAAGCGTATAGCGTCGCTGACCTTGATTAGCCTGTGTTTCTGTTATGTTAATAACACACCACTGGATGGCGCCATTGACCAATCAGAGTGAAGTATTCCACTGGAGAATATGAAGCAGTTAGGAGGATTGTGGAGAGTAAAGTCAGAGAGTTAATGCCGCTCACATGCCGTCCCGGATCGGAACGGGCCGCCACAGTCACGAGGAGCTCCTGTGTGGTTGTTGAATGAAAGAGATCTCCTATTACATGCGACTGGAAAAGTGTCTCGAAGCTCACACGCACATGTGAGGAAATTATCACAATTGGTGGCCTAGCTGAGCATGGCACGACAGCAGGACAATGACTACAAGTGGAGAGAGATCCATGGGTCTGTGTGTGTGTGTGTGTGTGTGTGTTACCGTACTGATGATATCAAGCAGGTGTTCATTGATGTTAAAGTTGAATCAAAAACCATTCAAAAGCAAAATTAGATCAGGTTTATTTAGAGAATTGAGCATCGTTCGGAGACTCATGTGATCTCGCACAAGTGGAGAAGTGTAATAGTGGATTTACTTGCTGCTTTTTTGTGATTTCAGAGCAAAGTTAGCGTCTCTCTTTGGACTGGATCAGACTGCAAGCAAGGGAAATGAGTCTTTCCAGTACACGGCTCCCAAACAGCCCCGCAAGAGCTCGGCCAACTCCGGTAAGACTGCAGGAACCGAGTCGTATCATGAGGGATCAAATGTTTATTGTTTTTTTGGGGGGGAGAACTGATATTCTTAATTCAATATTGGCACAATGATGTTCTTAATTCTTAATTCAATATTAATGAACCGCAAACTCTTTTTAGACTAGACTACATTCATTTAATGCCAGGATTCATTTGGTGATGATGACGCTGGGCTTTTTTATGAATAAAGCACAATTTACAACGAGCCTAATTTACATAGGAGCGGTGAATGTAACTGACTTAAACACAATTTCAGTCCTGTGCCCGTTAAACTGGATTTGTTAAGACAATGATGTTTGCGCTGTGCAAAAGTGGCAAAAACGTGTTTAATTTCCCCATAATTGGACTGTATGAGGGGAAAAAAGTATGATGCTATTGCTTTAATGCAGATTTTTCTGACATGTTTTTACAGGACCCCCAAACCAAAAGTCAGCCCCTTCCCAGAATCCTCCTGCTGTTCTCTTTGCAACTGCAGTACATGCCTACAGATAGTAAGTTGAACAATTATTTTGTATATATATATATATATATATGAAGAGTTCAGATGCAAAAGCCTCTAAGTGCCATTTGAAATTTTCTTCTATAATGATAATTTTTATCAAGCTTGTATATTTAAGTTCAGTGATTTCACTTAAATGGCAATGATAATTACCTATTAATTGTTATTTAAGTGAAATTACTGAACTTAAATATACAAGTTTGATAAAAATCATCATTAAAGAAGAAAATTTCAAATGGCATTTAGAGGCTTTTGCATCTGAACTCTTCATATATACATATATTATGTATATTTGTTATTTAGCCTGTTAAGTGTTAGTTAACTGTCAATGCTTTTTTATTGCCCTTTTATACCTAAATAAGATACCTAAATAAACACTCAAAATGCATCCTCTGCAAACCGTTTTGAAATTGCATGAAAACAGTACTTTAAAACGTTATAGCGGGTTTATTTTTTGTCATTTCAACATATCAAATTTGGAACCCAACTCGGTTCGATTTAGTGGGTATTTTAGAGGCTAAATCATTTTGTATAAAATTAAAACATTTACTTGACAGTAATCTTTTAATACTTTTTAACTTTTTTAGGTGCTTTCACTTTTGCAACAATGAATGTTTTTAAAAGAGACCTTGAATTACATCCATTTAAAGGGATAGTTCTCTCAAAAATGAACTCTGCAATCATTTACTCCCCCACACGTCGTTCCAAACCCGTAAGGTTTTCGTTCGTCTTTGAAACGCAAATGAAGACCTTTGAATGAAATCTGAAAGTTTTCTGTCCCTCCATTGACAGCTACGCAACTACAACTTTTGACTCTTTAAAAAGTGAGTAAAGATGTTGTATCCATATTAATCGAGCCATGTTTTTTTGAAGAGACGGGGATCGCTTTATGTTATGAACAAATTTAATTTAGGCTTTTATTCACACATTCATTAAGTCACACATCAGTTCTGGTCAACAGAAGTGCATTTGAGCTTCAGCACGAGGTTTGTTCTCGTGCATTAAGTGGGCTGTTTATGTTTGCTGATCAATGTTTACATGTGAATAAAAGCTCAGGAAATGTGGACTAAACCGCTCTATCTACGGATTAGTTTTACAATCTCTTTACTAACTTTTTGAAGTGTCAAAGTGGTAGTTGCGTGTTCTGTCAATCTCTTAGATTTCACTTATATCTTCATTGGAAAGTGTGAGTTTTACGGTTTGGAATGACATGAGGATGAGTTAATGATGACAAAATTTTCATTTTTAGGTGAACTATTGGTGCGTGATATGGTAATTATGGTAAATACCAAAAGCTGACGTGGAAATGCACATGAACACCCCCTCATGTGGTATTTTCCACTGGGAAGCTCGTCGAATATTTTGATGCGCGAGTTGCCGAGATGATGAGATGACCTTTGACCTTTTCAAAATGGCGGAGAGCAACGCGACAGTCGCGAATGGTAAAAATATGTACTATTGATTGATTGATTATAGTTTATTTAGATAGGGACAGATACAGATAACATAGATACACTTTGACAGTGATCTGATGTATGTATCAATGTTTTTAGCCAAAGCTAATTTACAACATTAGTCCCTAGAAGGGCTTTTTTAGTAAAATGCAATACATGCAATACAATACACGAGCAATACAAAACAATAAGGGCTTTTTGATAAAATGCATGATCTAGAAAATATACAGCATATTATTTACCGTTTGAGTTTTGATAAATCATCTTCTAGCTGTAGCAGATGACTTAAAGGAGTAGTTCACTTTTAAAAAAAACTTTTGCTGATACCCCCATGTCATCCAAGATGTTCATGTCTTTCTTTCTGCAGTGGAAAAGAAATTAAGGTTTTTGATGAAAACATTCCAGCATTTTTCTCCATATAATGGACTTCAATGGGGACCAAACGGTTCAAGGTCCAAATGAGAGTTTCAGTGCAAACTGCAAACTGTTCAAAGGGCTTTAAACGTTTCCAGACGATGAATAAGGCTCTTATCAAGCGAAACGATCACTCATTTAAAAAATAAATAACAAAGTTTAAATTTTATAAGCTCAAATGCTCGCCTTGCTCTGTTCTGTGATGCGCGTTCGTGACTCTCCTGTTCGAACTCGTTCTTTAAAATTAAGAGTGAATCCGTTCGTTTCGTTCGTTGAATGAACCAAATGACTCGGAAAAAGATTCGTTCACGAGTTCAAACAGGAGAGTCACGAACGCGCATCACAGAACAGAGCAAATAAAACTTAAAACATTTGAGCTTATAAAACTTCAACTTTGTTATTCATTTATTAAATGAACGCTCATTTCGCTTGATAAGACCCTTATTCATCGTCTGGAATCGTTTAAAGCCCTTTGAACAGTTTGCAGTTTGCACTGAAACTCTCATTTGGACCTTGAACCGTTTGGACCCCATTGAAGTCCATTATATGGAGAAAATCCTGGAATGTTTTCATCAAAAACCTTAATTTCTTTTCGACTGAAGAAAGAAAGACATGGACATCTTGGATGACATGGGGGTGAGTAAATTATCAGCAAAAGTTTTTTTTAAAAGTGAACTACTTCTTTAAGCAATCTAAAATAGTTTTAGCTAAATAACAGGTCTGGATCTCCATCTTTTTACCACATTACGACAACAAAAGCACTTGGATGCAACACACTGGCAAATACCAGTTCACAAGTGGAAATAGCACATGAATGCACCATAGTCTTTAACTTCAGATCTCAGAAAGGGGAGGTGATATCCTAGTTAACAGATTAATTTTAAGTGTAAAGAGTAGGGGATGAAACAGATATATATACAGATCTGTAAACCAGATATCCAAAGCAAAGTACATGCTAGAATTTACATATAAAGAGTGCTGATTGTCTGGGATTTAGTTTGCAGACTGATGTAATGCAGGGATCACTGTTTTTGTGTGTTTAGTGTTAACGGCCAGTATGTGAAGCAAGGCAAGCTGGGAGCTGCGGTCCTCGGAAATCACACAACTAAAGAGGTTCGAATGATCACTTTTTTTGCACTGAGTCTTAAATGAGGACGTTTATACGTAACGCACACAAACGTCTGAACTCTTCTTTAGTACAAGATCCTGCTGTACGTCAGTCAACAGAAACCGGTGACGGCCGCCAGGATCCACAGAGGCTTCATCCTCACTGTGAGCTCTTATTCACGTCATTAACAACATGTTTGCTTCCCGGACGTTGTTTGTAATGATCTCCTTCACTTTCAGGTCCAGCCCAGTAACTACTGCACGTTTTATGATGACCAGAGACAGAACTGGTCACTGATGTTTGAATCGGAGAAAGCAGCCACAGACTTTTCTAAAGAGGTTTGTGTTTTATGGGTTCGGCTTGATGGATTGTAATAAGGCATTTCTAAGTGAGGCTATTTTTTAAATGTGGCTTTATTAAAGGTGGAAATTTTCTAAAAAAAAAACAAAAAACCTTTTCCCAAATTTGTTTAAACTGTCTATGTATTACCAATACATAATTCAGTCCAATGTTATATAACAAAGAGAAATTCAGAAATCATTCTAATATGACGATTTGAGGATTTCAACAAACATTTATGACCATTATCAATGTTGGAAACAGTTCATATCTGTGTGGAAACCTTCATGCATTGAATTTTTCTGGATTCTTTGATGAATAGAAAGTTCAAAAGAACAGCATTTATTTGAAATGGAATCTTGTGTTACATTATAAATGCCTTTAATTTTGTTTTTAGGTTTGTGTTTTATGGGTTCTTCGTCAACTGGTATTTTTTACAAAGCAATGTCATTGTTTCAGGTTTGTCTCGCTAAAGTGAACTGCGGCGGCCCGCTAGACTCTGTCCTGACCCAGGATCTTCTTCTCGGCGAGGGCCAGGCTGTGGAGAACGGAGACTCGTTGGAAGTGGCCTACACCGGCTGGCTGCTGCAAAACCACACCATCGGACAGGTAAAGCGGTGTTATTGAAGGAGTAGTTCACTTTTGAAAAAACGTTATTCTTTCTTCAGTCGAAAAAAAATTAAGGTTTTTGATGAAAACATTCCAGCATTTTTCTCCATATAATGGTCTTCAATGGGAACCAAACGGTTCAAGGTCCAAAAGACAGTTTCAGTACAAACTGCAAACTGTTCAAAGGGCTTTAAACGATTCCAGACGATGAATAAGGGTCTTATCAAGCGAAACGATCGCTCATTTGAAAAACAAAAAAACTAAGTTTAAGTTTTATAAGCTCAAATGTTCGCCTTGCTCTGTACGGTGATGCAGGTTCGTGACTCTCCTGTTCGAACTCGTTCATCAGAATGAACGAATCTTTTTCTGAGTCAATTCGTTCGTTTCGTTTGTTGAATGAACCAAATGACTCGGAAAATGATTCGATCATTTTGATGAACGAGTTCGAACAAGAGAGTCACGAACATGCATCACAGAACAGAGCAAGGCGAGCATTTGAGCTTATAAAACTTAAACTTTGTTTTTTATTTATTAAATAAGCGATCGTTAAGACCCTTATTCTTCGTCTGGAATCGTTTAAAGCCCTTTGAACAGTTTACAGTTTGCACTGAAAGTGTCATTTGGACCTTGAACCGTTTGGTTCCCATTGAAGTCCATTATATGGAGAAAATCCTGGAATGTTTTTATCAAAAACCTTAATTTCTTTTCGACTGAAGAAAGAAAGACATGGACATCTTGGATGTCATGGGGGTGAGTAAATTATCAGCAAAAGTTTTTTGAAAAGTGAACCACTCCTTTAAAGGAGTAGTTCACTTTAAAAAAAACTTTTGCGGATAATTTCGCTCTTCATTTGCATAAAGTTAAACCGATCTCAACTTTGTCGTGTCGCCAGACATCGTCGATTTCCGTCGCCGGAAATCGCCCGCTCCCCATTGAAATGAATGGTATCGTGTCGCTTTGTCGTCTGTAGTGTGAACACCGCTTACATAAGTGTACTACATTCGAAACATAATTGTAATATGACCTAAATATGATTAATATTTTGGTTAATGTAAACATGGTTTGAATGAGAATTAGAGGAAAACTAGCTTAAGTTTGGTACGGGGTACATAAAAAAAAGAGGCTTGTATGCTTGCAAAGGTTTTATTTGTTTGATCAAAAATACAGTAAAATTATGAAATATTATTACAATATTTAAAATAATAATTTTGTTTGAATATGTAATTTATTCCTGTGATATAGCTGAATTTTCAGCATCATTACTCCAGCCTTCAGTGTCATATGATCCCTCAGAAATCATTTCTGATTATGAATATTTCTGATTATTATCATTGTAAACACCATTAATTATTTCATGATTTTTTTTTTATGAATAGAAAGTAAAAAAAAGCATAACTTTGAAAGAGAAATATTTTACATGATGAATTGCTGTCACTTCTGATCAATGTAATGTGTCCTTGCAAAATAATACTATTCATTTCTTTAAAAAAAATAATACTTTATCCGTTGATCATTTTTTTTTGTCACCCAAATTCTTTCTGCATATTTTCCTCTCCTCCAGATGTTTGACTCAAATCTGAATAAAGACAAACTGCTGCGACTGAAGCTCGGGGCTGGGAAGGTGGTTAAGGTGAGAGGGACGTTGTCTCTAACGTGTGATTGTCACTCATACGGCAGTCTGAAGCGGTTCTCTCGTCTCAGGGTTGGGAGGAGGGCATGTTGAGCATGCGGAAAGGTGGAAGGCGACTGATGGTGATTCCTCCCGGTCTCGCGTACGGATCACAGGGCGTTGCCAACCGCGTGCCACCGGATAGCACGCTAGTCTTCGAAGCGGAGATCCGTCGGGTACGCCATTCTCACACTTACTTTATCATGTTTGATTAACCCTCAGGTGCTCTTCGGTCATTTCTGACCGAAAAAATTTCTGTTTTGAATTTTTAAAAATCACAGCTTCATCAGAATGTTACGAAACTTGGTGACTTCTATGGCATTATGTATGTGAACACACAAAAAAAATGAGATCATGATCTGAGCATGCTAAGTGGTCTTAAAAAAATAGTCACACTTGTGGTCTTTGGTCAAAAATGACCCCCATAGGAAATGAATGGGAAATTGACAAAAACACAAAAATTCACAAATTTTTATTTATTGTTTTCATTTTTTTAATAAAAAATCGTTTTTGAGATTGTTTCAACTATATATGCAAATCCACCAAAAAAAAAAAAAAATGTGTTCATAAACATCTGGGGAATTCACATGCTTCTCCATAGAGAGCTGTACATGCCATCTAGTGGTTACACCATGATTCTACGCTTTTTCTCTATACTGTAACCAGATGGTGCTAATTTTCTTCAAATAATATTTTTTTTTCTGAAGGTCTAGACTCTATATTAAACTAAAATACTGCATTAATAATTTTTTGAAAAAATAATAATATATATTTATAGAAAAAAATATATATTTTTCCATGGCAAAAATAGACCATAAATATTGCATAAATATTAATAAATTCAATCAAATTGTCTCAAAATACTAAATTACAAAGAATAAATATTATAGAACAAAAATAAATTGCATTGGTTTTACTGGGATGGAGGAAATTAAATTTTTAGGTGTCCGGTCACTTTTGACCGGGAAGATAACAAGTGTGACTCCGAAACGAAGAGCACCTGAGGGTTAAGTTATTTTTAAGATGATTCAGGTTTGTATGATGTGTCCCAATGTCTTAAAGAGGACCTATTCTGCCACTTTTCAAAGATTTTTGATTGTTTTGGGACTCTACTAGAACATGTTTTCATGCTTGATTGTTCAAAAACCACATTAATCTCCATTGTTACAGCACCTCTCTTCCCAGTCTGTCAGTAACTCAGCTCAGGACTGTGTTTCTCGTACAACGACGTAACTCGCTGCTTAAAGGGATATAGATCACTTTGAAATTAATTTTTGGTATGTTTTATCTTACCTCAAGGGCATCCAAGATGTAGGTGTCTTTGTTTCGACAGCATTTTCAATTTTGACATTTTTAGGTCAAACCGTTCTTGTCTGTCAGTCATATAATGGAGGTCTATGGTCACCACCTCAAAGAGCATGCACAGAGAAGTCCAAATTAAACATGATTTAATGACTCGTAAATGTAAGTACACATTGATGGCCTAAGACACGAAACGAGCGTATTTATATCGTTTTACCTCTTGTAACCACCAGTTTAACACACTACTGACTAACTCAACCAGGCCCCGCCCCTTTATTCTGCGCATGAATTATTATAATGAGGAATATTGTGATGTGTTCGTTCCCGGAAGAAACTCAAGATACAATGGAGGCGTTTAGGGAGTTCATAAACACTGAAATAGAGAACAGACTTTGCAGCATTGTAGAAATATGCAAAGGCCTGCTCTCTTCATACATGTTCTCTCTTGATGCGTGTCCAGGTTAAGTTTGCAAAGGATGGAAACTCGAGAGATTCGGCGTCTCCTGCTCCCAGTGTTGAGAGTCTGGGCTCCTCTGAGCCGAACCAGTCCCTCGGTCCTGCTCCACAAACCAGCAAACCGAGGTGAGAAGAACCCACATCTCAGACTGGCTCCTTCTTTAGGGTATTTTAAACGAAACCTCAAATTACATGTACTTAATTGACAAGAGGCTCTAAATAGATCAGTTATTGTGTGTTGCTTTTTGTTAATGTAATTTTCATTATGTGATTGTGCAGCATTACTACATCAGTTCATGTCAAATGCAATATTTACAGATTCTTCTCGCCTTTTAATAAAATGGCAAAAGACAAAAAAAAAAACGTGTAGATATCAATCAAGTCAATATTGGACATCATTGGACACAATTTTGGACATGTACTGTATTTTTAATTGTTCAAGCTGATTTTTCCTATTTTTATATTTTTGACCATCTATCATTAGACACTATTGTTCAAAAGTTTTGGTTATTTTTTATTTTTTTACAGAGGAAATACTTTTATTGAGCAAGCATGCATTAATTTGTTTTAAAAAATCATATTTCAAATAAAATGGTCAACATTACGTTTTTTTTTTTTTTTTGGCTGTATAAATAAATTAATGAAATATTTATAATATTTAATGTTTATAATATTTAATACTATTTATTATATTTAATATAATGAAAATATATTTAATATTTAATATTGAATAATATTTTATAATATTTAATTTTCAATCTGTGTTTCTTCTTTGTTTTCAGTGAACCGCCTCTTCGAGCAAAATCAAACTCCCTCAGTGAACAGCTGAGTGTAAGTTTGCTTCCTGTCAGGTGTATCACAGATTTAGTTTAGCATAGCTGGAGCTGGGGTTTAGTGGTTAGTGCACAAGACACATTGAGCTTGAAGTCTTCATATGGGAATTTCAAGTTCTTATCAAGCGTACAACAAGCGTACAATCTCCCCCCTTTCAATAAAATAGCAAAATATATAATATATAGGTATGCACAATATAAAACAAGTCAATATTGGATACATACTTTATCCAATTATTAATACTTGAATAAAATTAGAATGATTTCTGAATGATCATGTGATGTAACGATGCTGAAAATTCAGCTTTGATCACGGGAATAAATGACATGTTACTATATATTCACATAGAAAACAGCTATTTTAATTTAATATTTCACAATATTGCTCTTGTACTCTATTTTGGATCAAATAAATGCAATCTTTGTGCACATAAGAGACTAAAAAACATTTTAAAATATTACCAACCCTAAATTTTGGAGTTGTAGTGTAAGTTAATTTTTAATATTACACTTATCATTTATTAACACTGTTAAATATATAATTTAGCAAATCTCCGAATGAATATCCATAGTTCATAGTTGTCAGTTTTGTTGTTTAGGTTGAAATTAATTTGTATAGACTTTTTTTTTATAGGTAATCAGAAAAGAATTGTCGAGTAGAATTTGAATATTAATGCATCTCTAATAATAAACCTATCTTTGTGTGTTTTCTGACGTGTTTTGTAATGTCTTCAGAATCCTGATGCCACTAAAGCTAAACTGATCTCACGCATGGCCAAAATGGGCCAGCCGATGCTGCCCTTCATCGCGGGCTCATCTTCCTCTCCCTCACAGCCGGACTCCAGCGACTCCGAACTCGAGGCAAGACTGAGCGTTTCATTATAATGCTTTTACACCGTCTTCTATTCAGACACAGTGGCAAACGAAAAATATCTTAACCTTCATCCTTCCCTCACGCTCTGTAACAAAATCCTTCCCTCGCGGGTCAAAATGACCCGAAGCCCTAAAATTATATATTTTTTGTCCATGAAGCTTATTTTATTTAATTTTTTTTCGATTTTTTTTCTATTTTATAATGCATTTTTTAAATTTAATTTAGCTTTAAATGAATAGATAAATAATAAATAAATAGTAATTTAAGCATATTCCTCACATTCTTTCAACCTTAATTGAAAATTTCATGCATAACCCTTTTAATTCAGCTCAAAATATCTTACTTTGGGTGTCTTTGCTATGGATGCTTGTTTCCGCCTCTGAATAAAAATAAATAAATAAATAATTGCGACTTTTTATCTCACAATTGCGAGATATGAAGTCAGAATTGTGATACAGTCACAATTCTGAGAAATAAAGTCGCAATTGTGAGAAAAAAAAAGACAGAATTCTGACTTTTCTTCTCAAAATTGTGAGTTTACATCTCACAATTCTGACTTTAAAACACAATTGCGACTTTATATCTCGAAATTCTGACATCTTTTCTCAGAATTGTAAGGTATAAACTCGCAATTGCGAGTCATCAGGCCAATTCTAAGGGGAAAAAAAAGACTAACTTTTTTCCCCCTCAGAATAGTTTATATCTCGCAATTGCGACTTTACAACACGCATTTTCAACTTAATATCATGCATTTCTGACTTTATAACACGCAATTGCGACTTTATATCTTGCAATTCTGACTTTACAACTCGCAATTTCAACTTAATATCATGCTTTTCTGACTTTATGACACGCAATTGCGACTTTATATCTCACAATTCTGACTTTATATCTCACAATTCTGACTTTACATCTCACAATTCTGACTTTATATCTCACAATTCTGACTTTAAATCTCGCAATTCTGAATTTATATCTCGCAATTCTGACTTTATATCTCACAATTCTGACTTTATATCTCTCAATTCTGAATTTATATCTCGCAATTCTGAATTTATATCTCGCAATTCTGAATTTATATCTCGCAATTCTGACTTTATATCTCTCAATTCTGACTTTAAATCTCGCAGTTCTGACTTTATATCTCGCAATTCTGACTTTATATCACACAATTCTGACTATATCTCGCAATTCTGACTTTATATCTCACAATTCTGACTTTATATCTCAATTCTGACTTTATATCTCAATTCTGACTTTAAATCTCGCAATTCTGAATTTATATCTCGCAATTCTGACTTTATATCACACAATTCTGACTTTATATCTCAATTCTGACTTTAAATCTCTCAATTCTGACTTTATATCTCTCAATTCTGACTTTATATCTCTCAATTCTGACTTTATATCTCAATTCTGACTTTAAATCTCTCAATTCTGACTTTATATCACACAATTCTGACTTTATATCTCAATTCTGACTTTAAATCTCTCAATTCTGACTTTATATCTCTCAATTCTGACTATATCTCAATTCTGACTTTAAATCTCGCAATTCTGACTTTATATCTCGTAATTCTGACTTTATATCTCTCAATTCTGACTTTATATCTCGCAATTCTGACTTTATATCACACAATTCTGACTTTATATCTCGTAATTCTAAAAAATAAAGTCAAGAGTTGTGAGATGTAAACTGTGAGATAAAAAGTCGCAATTATCTTTTTTATTTTTCAGTGGCAGAAACAAGCTTCCAAACTTTGCCGACCTCTTGTGGAAAAAAAATAAATAAATAACTTGATATTTCATGACTCTTGCCACTCGATAGGTTTATAGCTCTATATGGAGGAACGAGGTGTTTCCGCTGGGTCCTAAAGTCAGTTCGTCAGCGTTCAGATACACACGTAGACATTATGAAATAATGTTTTGGTTTAGGTTTAGCATTTTTAGTTTGAATTTTAAGCATTTTTATTTGTGTATTGAACCATTCCACACATTCATTCCTAAGGGGGTCAAATTGATTTAGTTTGTGATTTCTTTTTTTTTTTTTCAATTTCAATCACAAAACTCCACGAATCCATTAACTTAGTTTTTGTGTATTCGTGGTTCAAGTGCGACAAAAGTCCTGGGGTCTAGGAGCCCTCCGATGAACACTCAATTTTTGAAACAAAATATTTTCCGGGTGCGATGAGCTCCAAAGCGCTCCGAGGGAAGGATGAAGGTTAATAACGATATATAAATGTGAGAGAACATATGCAAAGGTTTACAGATGATCCTGTTCCTGCTGTAGGACCCGAGTGTGTCGAGACGCAGGGATCGCAACAGTGCTCCGTCACCACAGCCCGTGCACCTCACCTCCGCCCCCCCGCCGTCAGTGCAGGGTAACACGTCATACTCTTATGAAGACCAGTGGTTAGTGCCCACAGTTATGTGCTGTTACACTGTCTTATGTGCTCTTTCCGTTCCAGCCTCGGCCCTTTTACCCGTTACGATGGCGACAGCCAATCCTCAGCCCATGATGCCGGGAGTCGTGCACGCCTTTCAGGTCGGGAATTCACTAATGCTGTGTAACTTCATCAGTCAGTCCCACCAGGGCTTTACCGGAGTTTATTTTTTTATTTTTGAGAACGCATACAGAATATTTCTACTATTGCCCCTCGAACCTTCCCGCTTCCCACACCCACCCCATTGCACTATGGGACTTTGATAGATACATTAATAAAATGGGATAAAATACAACAAATACTGAGAAAAATAAAATAAATACATAACAGTAGTATAAACAACCGAAATAGTAGCTGCAGTTTAAGTATCCAACATTTCCTTGACTATTATTAATGCTAGGGCTGTGAAACGATTAATCGCGATTAATCGCATCCAAAATAAAAGTTTGTGTTTACATAATATATGTGTGTGTGAACTGTCTATAATTATTTTGTATTTATAAACACACACACACATGTATATATATATTTTAGAAAGATGTGTTATTTATATATAAAATATTTCTGTATAGAAAAAATTATATATATATATATACAAGCAAATATTTCCTAAATATATATATGCGTGTGTGTATTTATATATATACAAAATAATTATACACAGTTCACACACATGTATAATGTAAACACAAACTTTTATTTTGGATGCGATTAATCGCGATTAATCGTTTGACAGCCCTAATCAATGCTATTTAAAATTACTGAATTTGCTGCAGATTTTTTCCGAAATATTACAGTGACGTTTGCTGCTCTTTTTTGTGTTGCTTGGCATTGAAAACCCAGCAATAATCCCAATGTCCTGTAATTAGCATTAGTGACAGTAAGAGTACAATTTAATAAATACTCACAATTCTGCTTTGTTGAAAATGCAAAAAAGAGGCCGTTTACACGATACCGTTTTCAGCTAAACCTACTGTCTATTGTTGTAATGTTGTAGTAATATATAATAGTATTTTCATTTAAAGCTGTGAATTTAATTTGCGTTCAAAATTGGAATATCGCATGAAGCATTTGTGAATAATGCAGCGTTTCCGTCTCATGTGTTCAAGAGAACAAAATCGTCACTTCCTGGGGAATTGGCATAAAATATCTGGCGGTTGGAAACATTAAACCAACATTTGAGATGCTGCGATGTGATTGGTCCGCTGGTTAGTCCAGTTATCCAATCACAGCCTCTGCTAAGGCAAAGTCACATGAGGTTTATGTTGCTCAGTAAATGTGTTTTTACAAACACGTTTCTTGCTGTTTCCATCCAGCATTTTTTTTTTTATAGCAATATCCCACAATTCACATAAAAAACATGTGGATGGAAACATAGCTATTGATTACACGCACACACGAAATATTGAAAAAGTCTCTATCTAGTAAAATGTATTAAATCTAATGGTGATTAAGGCATTATGAGGACTAATATACATTAGTATATTACCATTAGTAGTTTATTATTTCTCTGTGTTCCTCCTCATTTCTGCTTGGAGGTCTTGATTGCGGCATTTCTTTGTTGTTTAGAATCCAGTATTTCTCTAATTCTTTTATAAATTTAATCAAGAACTGTCTCGTATTCTCACACAGCGTCTTGTGTAAGTCATGTGACTTTAAATGCACAAAACCTGTTTATTTTTCAACAAAAACGAAATATTCTTTTTTCGAATCGCCTGTAAAACCACCTCATGCGAGCATAAAAACTTTTTCGCAATAAACGGGAGTTTTCGTGAAATTGACGTGTTTCCATTGTGCGTATTTTCAATTCGCAATTTGAAGGGTAGCGGAAACGCGTCTACTGGAGTTCACTGCAATACCACGGCTCTGAATTATGGACTTTTATTAACCCATATTGCTTTTTCCTCTCTCAGGTTAATGTTTTTTGCTGAAAATTACATTTTAGAAATATGACAAAAAATGCAGTCTGCCTTGATTGTACTCTAAATTCTACGATCGCGGAGGGACTGATCAGTAAGAACTTCAATAACAAGATTGATAACATAAATTGTTATTATTGTTGGTGTTTTCTAAGAATATTATTGCTCATATATTTAGTTATGATCCATATATTAAATCTGTTAATACTCTCTGCAGCCTGTGAGCCAGATGTACCCCACGCAGACCGTGCCTTACCAAGGTAAAGATCACTACAGAAACCTACCTGTACAACACTTACACACAAAACATTGCATTTATTTGTAGTTTATCAGCTTCGGATGTCAATACTAAGGTTGGGATTTTAAATGACGCCTGTCTCTTTAAGGAACTAGTGATGTCACATCCTTCTTGATGACAGAGGCTCGACAACACAACACTGAAATCCGATTGGCTGTTGGAAAAGTGGCAGACAAAATGGACCACTTGTCCTCAAAGGTTGGTTCATAATTAGCAGAAATTTAAGTAACGAAAATTTGACGCTTGAACAAGCTTTCGAGAACGCTCTACTTTTTCAGATCGATGACCTACAAAAGCAAGGCAGCGTTTCGTTGGGCTTATCGAACGTGTCGATGGAAACGGCCATGATCATGCACAACATTCAGAGAATCATACAGGTAACTTGCAGTGATTGGTCAATCGTTTTGGGTTCACGAAAACGAACCCAATCAATGGGTTCGTTTTACTCTCTGAACCCATCTCTCATTCCTCCAGGAGAACGAGTGTCTGAAGAAAGAGGTGTTTGAGAAAAGCTCACGCATAGAGGAACAGAACCGCAAGATCAGCGAGCTCATCAATCAGAACCAGAGGTCAGTCTCACGTTATATTCGGCATCTTCCCTTTTTGTCTTATATATTTAATATCTTCCATTCTTCATTAAAGCAATGTTCCTACGCTATCTCACGACCAATTCGTACGAGTGATTCAAAAGTGGCTAATTTGTACTAATTCATACGACCTCAGTCGTACGAATTTGTACGATTTGTCTAAACCCACGGGACGGTTATGTTTAGGGGCGGGGTCAGGGGTAGGTCATTCGTACGAATTCATACGAATTGGCTAATTCGTAAAATATGTACGATTTAGCACAAAAAAAACGTGTACGATATGTGTACGAAAATGTACGAAATGTACGTGTACGAAAAATATGTACGATTTAGCAAAAAAAAAACATGTACGATATGTGTACGAAAATGTACGAAATGTACGTGTATGAAAAATATGTACGATTTAGCAAAAAAAAAACTTTGTTTTTTAAACTTTTGTCTGCTTGTGTTTTTAAAAAAAACTATATAGGCTTCAAAATGTATAAATTTTGGATTATCTTATAAAGATTATCTTGATAAACAATACGTGTAAGGGTCGCAACTCTTTGTTGAACACAGATCTTATTTTTTTTTAGCTTTTTTATCGAGGGAACCCATGCGCCGCTAGCTTCCGAGTCGTCCTACAAAGTGATGTCATCACTTCAGCACTATATATATAAAATGTTGAATATAATGTATAATAATGCAATGGGGTAATATTAGTGGGTATATTCATGATAATCATGAATATGTTTATTCTGGTGTCTCTATTGTCCTGTGCTTTGGGTTTCAGCACAAAGTCCAAGTCTATTTACACACACGATTAAATTTATCATTATAATCAACAGTGCATTTTTTTGTTTTCTTTTTATCATGTGTTTTGGGTTATCGCAATAATATCGTATCGTTAGTTCAGTATCGTGATATGTATCGATTTAAATTTATCCGTGCATTATCATCGTGGTAATGTGACATGAGGGTATCGTTATAACCCTACTGTCAATGGAAATGGATAAAATGTCACAGTAACACAGTGTGCTTTGACTCAAGGGGAGTGTGTGTTTGTGTAGATATGTGGAGCAGAGTAACCTGATGATGGAGCAGAGAACCGACTCTCTGAAGAACAGCAGTGAACAGAATCAGACCAGAATACTGCAGGCAGAACAAGACAAGGTAACACTATTAACCTATCACACACACACACACACACACACACACACACACACACACACACCATGACACCAGAACAGCCCTGTTCCAAATTCATGCCATAAGTGACAGATCGGAAACCTAACCGGAAGTGCTCTTCATAGGCAGCAACTTCACATGGCATTCCATAGCGCTAATGATGGGAAACTCTAAAATGCTTCAAACCTTCTTTCTTTCTTTCTTTCTTTCTTTCTTTCTTTCTTTCTTTCTTTCTTTCTTTCTTTCTTTCTTTCTTTCTTTCTTTCTTTCTTTCTTTCTTTCTTTCTTTCTTTCTTTCTTTCTTTCTTTCTTTCTTTCTTTCTCTCTCTTTTTCTTTCTTTCTTTCTTTTTCTTTTCCTGTTCTTTTTTTCTCTTTCTTTCTTTCTCTTTCTTTCTTTTTCTTTTCCTTTTTTTCCTTTTTTCTCTTTCTTTCTTTCTTTCTCTCTTTTTCTTTTCCTTTTTTCTTTTTTTCTCTCTTTCTTTCTTTTCCTTTTTTTCTCTTTCTTTCTCTCTTTTTCTTTTCCTTTTTTTCTTTTTTTCTCTTTCTTTCTTTCTCTCTTTTTCTTTTCCTTTTTTTCTTTTTTATCTTTCTTTCTTTCTCTCTTTCTTTTTCTTTTTCTTTTTTCTCTTTTGTTCTTTCTTACTTACTTTCTTTCTCTCTTTTTATTTCTTTGTTTCTTTCTTTCTTTTTCTTTTTTTCTCTCTCTCTCTTTTTCTTTCTTTCTTTCTTTTCCTTTTTTTCTTTTTTCTCTTTCTTTCTTTCTTTCTTTCTTTCTTTCTTTCTTTCTTTCTTTCTTTCTTTCTTTCTTTCTCTTTTCCTTTTTTTCTTTCTTTCTCTTTTCCTTTTTTTCTTTTTTTCTCTTTCTTTCTTTCTTTCTCTCTTTTTCTTTTCCTTTTTTTCTCTTTCTTTCTTTCTTTCTTTCTTTCTCTTTCTTTCTTTCTTTCTTTCTTTCTTTCTCTTTTCCTTTTTTTCTTTCTTTTTCTTTCTTTCTCTTTTCCTTTTTTTCTTTTTTTCTCTTTCTTTCTTTCTCTCTTTTTCTTTTCCTTTTTTTCTCTTTCTTTCTTTCTTTCTTTCTCTCTTTTTCTTTTCCTTTTTTTCTCTTTCTTTCTTTCTTTCTTTCTTTCTTTCTTTCTTTCTTTCTTTCTTTCTTTCTTTCTTTCTTTCTTTCTTTCTTTCTTTCTTTTCCTTTTCCTTTTTTCTTTTTTCCTCTTTCTTTCTTTCTTTCTTTCTTTCTATCTACGTGATGCTTGAAGCTTGATGTCTAGTAGTTGCTGATCGTGGCCTACAGAGAGATCTGATTTAGAATGAGCAGAAATCTGGGAGAAATTTAACAACCCAAAGACAAAAAATCTGATAAAGATAAGCTGTTCTAGAAGCAAAAGTCTAGTGAGCAGTGCTGTGTCATATGACGTGCTCAGCTCGAGGTTCAGGCTTGTTTGTTCATTAATGAGGTCATCAGCGACTCGTCGACTCGAGTTTAATCACATAAATGCTGACTAACAATATGAAATCTAATACAATAGGCAATGACAACTCTTAAATATCTCTACTGTCAACACTATTTCCTTCTAAGCCATGTATCTCTGCTCTGATTGGTTAATTAACACTACTCTGATTGGCTGAGGGCCTTTAGCGGTGACTGCTCTCTTTTCCCAGCATGCACTGCCACTGGAATTGAGTTGGGATCAGGTGAGCAAAAGCGCTGTCCTGCTTTTCATCCATTTCTTCATAGTCCTCACACACTCTTTCACATCTTTTATGTTAAACGAAGCATTTCCCATTTCTCATTTCACTCTTTGTTAGAACAGGCACCACTCACTCACTAACCAATCAGCATTCAGCTCTCAGCAGGGGTAGACGGTCCTACCACCCTTGCTTTCATTTCCTTGTATTGTTTATTTGTCTTTCCATTATAGTCCATTCATCATTTCATCTGCTGTTGATCAGTGTTTAAAGGGATAGTTCACCAAAAAATAAAAATTACCCCATGATTTACTCACCCTCAAGTCATCCTAGGTGTATGAGTCTCTTCTTTCAGATGAATACAATCAGAGTTATATTAAAAAATGTCCTGTCTCTTCCAAGCTTTATAATGGCAGTGAATGTGTATTTAAGCACATACATCTATGATAAAAGTGCATCCATCCATGATAAAAGTTCATCCATCCATGATAAAAGTGCATCTATCCATGATAAAAGCACATCCATCCATGATAAAAGTGCATCTATACATGATAAAAGTGCATCTATACATGATAAAAGTGCATCTATCCATCAAAAAAGTGCATCTATCCATGAAAAAAGTGCATCTATCCATGATAAAAGTGCATCCATCCATGATAAAAGTGCATCTATCCATGATAAAAGCACATCCATCCATGATAAAAGTGCATCTTTACATGATAAAAGTGCATCTATACATGATAAAAGTGCATCTATACATGATAAAAGTGCATCTATCCATCAAAAAAGTGCATCTATCCATGATAAAAGTGCATCCATCTGTGATAAAAGTGCATCTATCCATAATAAAAGTACATCTATACATGATAAAAGTGCATTTATACATGATAAAAGTGCATCTATCCATGATAAAAGTGCATCTCTCCATCATAAAAGTGCATCTATCCATGATAAAAGTGCATCTATCCATCATAAAAGTGCATCCATCCGTGATAAAAGTGCATCTATACATGATAAAAGTGCATCTATCCATGATAAAAGTGCATCTCTCCATCATAAAAGTGTATCTATCCATGATAAAAGTGCATCTCTCCATCATAAAAGTGCATCTATCCATGATAAAAGTGCATCTCTCCATTATAAAAGTGCATCTATCAGTGATAAAAGTGCATCTATCCATGATAAAAGTGCATCTATCCATCATAAAAGTGCATCCATCCGTGATAAAAGTGCATCTATCCATGATAAAAGTGTCCATCTGTCCATGCACTTTTATCATGGATGTATGTGCTTATATACACATTCCCTGCCATTATAAATCTTGGAAGAGCCAGGACATTTTTTAATATAACTCGGATTGTATTTGCCTGAAAGAATAAACTCATATACACCTAGAATGATTTCAGGGTGAGTAAATCATGGGCTAATTTTCGTGTTTTGGTGAACTAACCCTTTGAGCTGTTTCATGTCGTCTCTCTGGAAGGCGCGCTTGAGCGAGGAGTTGGCGTCCTCCACGGCGCGCGTGTCTGAGCTTCAGCTGGACTTGAGCTCGCAGCAGCAGAAGATCACGGCTCTGCAGACCAAACTCAGCGCCGCCCTGCTGGACGCTCAGCAGCACAACACACACATCGCAACGCTGGAGGCTCAGATGCTGGGTGAGCAGCTCGTCTCATAACCAGCACTGAAACACACGGCTAAAGTTTCCTGTAGTGATGAGAAGTCTGATTATTTTCCGTCAACTGGTTCTTTTAGACAATTTGTTGTAGTAAAACCGTATGTTTCAGTTTAGTTTGTGCCAACACTGGGTTTTTGTCTTGTTTCCAGTCCAAATATCTAAAACTTCTTAAA
This sequence comes from Pimephales promelas, assembly GCF_988280905.1. Classification (NCBI taxonomy): domain Eukaryota; kingdom Metazoa; phylum Chordata; class Actinopteri; order Cypriniformes; family Leuciscidae; genus Pimephales; species Pimephales promelas. Next base: position 2,376,246 of record NC_142782.1, read on the forward strand.
TCAAGACTCATTTACTAATAAGTAAAATGCCATAAAATATTATATCTTGTTTTCTCGGGTGAAAAGAATTAAAATGAATGAACTGAGCTTTTTCCTTAAAACAAGGAAAATTATCTATCAATTGGATAATAAGATTAATTTGAGCTGCAGTGTGTAAATTAAATGTAGATTAATCCTTATTATATATATAATATATATATATTGTTATTATAAATACAAAAGTTATTCAGTCAAAAGCAGTAAATGATTTTCTCTTTGTCTTTTGTTCTTTGATTAAGATTAATGACAGACAGCTGCATTAATTGTATTGAATATTTTGAATGCGTTAAACTGGAAAAATTAATAGCATGCATTAACACTCTAAAAATATTTAATGCAATTAATGCAGCTGTCTGTCATAATAGTTAATCATGAACAAAAGACTGAGCGAAAAACACGCACTGCTCTTGACAGATTAATCCTTATTAAAGCTACAAAAGTTCTTCAGTTTAATTTATGCAGTGAAAACTGAAGTATTTAAAAACTGTATTCTATTTCTGTATGTTCCCTATCTGTCAAAAAAATTTTGATTAATTAGTTTTATTTTTTTTAATCGATTGAAGGCACTAATAAATATATAAATATAATAAGTAATACAACTAAGCTTTAGCATTAATAGCACATAGATTTTTACTTTGTGACATTTTCAATTAAGCATGTTGTCATTGATATAATAAATGGAAATGTTTTAGTGAGTTAAGTTTTTTGCAATTCTCATTCTCAAATGTAATTCTTCTTATTATTATGCTGTATTTTTCAACTGCATTTCTGTAAAATTGCAGTGATTTAAAAAAAAAAAATTTACAAACAAAGGCAGTAACACCAATATTATCATTATGTATACATTGTTTCCTATGTAAATAGCATATAATTGTGTTTGTGAGATTAAAGCTGCAGTGCGTAACTTTTTTAGCTTAAAAATGATCAAAAATAAAATCGAGCAAGTACATATTCACCCGTTGTAAAATGTTCATTCGTCTTCGTTCAGACTTCGGAGTGACGACAGCAATCGGCCAATGTGAAAACAAGGATAATATCGGAAGAGTATTAACTGTTGTCACGCAATGCCGATGTGGTTAAGTTCATTAACAATTTGAGAACAAAGTATAATTTGCGACAGTTTGACGTGATATGATAAGCGATCGTTAGATTTAATCAGCGCGATTTACTGCGATGCTTTTTTTTCCTTTAGTTGGTCAGAAGAAAAGTGGATGTTAGTTACTTGTTCAGACATTTTCCAGTGAAAATTATTATGTTGGTCATACTTCCAAAAAGAATAATCTGGGATTCTGAATGCCAGGATCCACACCGGCGGCGACTGACAGCGGCACGTTCTCCTCATAACATTGGATTAATCCGTGCTGTGCCGAAGATCAACCCACGTAAAGTAATAACGCGAATAACTGCAATTGCAGATTTCGGACAGAGATGGCGACAAAGAGGAAAAACTATGGACTGCAGCTTTAAATATTGTCGCTTAATTTCATAAAAATGTCACACAGTGGCAAATATTGTCTTGTTTAGGCATATATATGAAGAGTTCAGATGCAAAAGCCTCTAAATGCCATTTGAAATGTTCTTCTTTAATGATGATTTTTATCAAACTTGTATATTTAAGTTCAGTAATTTCACTTAAATAACAATTAATAGGCAATCATCATTGCCATTTAAGTGAAATCACTGAACTTAAATATACAAGTTTGATAAAAATGATAATTCTAGAAGAAAATTTCAAATGCAAGAGGCTTTTGCATCTGAACTCTTCATATATATATATATATATATATATATATATATATATTAGGGATGCACGATATATCGGGCAGGATATCGGTATCGGCCGATATATGTTCATTTTTAATGTTATCGTTATCGGCCTGGTAAGAAAATTTGGCCGATATATTAAAGCCGATAAATAATGTATTATTCCCTTCAGCTGAGACGCTTGTTGACACTGTTTATGTTTTTGAATTTCTTGAAATATGATTGAAATCTCTTCAAAAAATTAATATCTGGTTCGGGACAACATGTGCAACGCAAATCTGTCATATCGGCTATACAACCCTATAATGAGAACATCATTAAAATCGTGTGCATGAATTTAATTGTGAGACTTTTGTATTTGTAATCAGGCTCTCAAAATTAGATAAAAAATTTGGATTTAAGTTCATCGGCCGATATATCAGTTATCGGCTTTCAAATATAAAGAATTATCGGTTATCGGTATCGGCCAAAATTTTCATATCGGTGCATCCCTAATATATATATTATTATTTTTATTTTTATTTTTTTATGTGTGTGTGTTTCAGAGCTGAGGGAGACGGCAGACAGAGTGCAGGGTCAATACAAGATGGAGAAGCAGAAACGTAAGGAGCTGGAGCTCAAACTCAACAACACAGAGGAAGAGCTGCAGGACATGAAGACGGAGAAGGACAGTCTGGAACGAGTGAGTTATTGACTCTTCTGTCTGTGCCTGAATCCTCATCTGGATAATCTTGAATGCGTTGACCTGTGTGTGTGTGTGTGTGCTCAGACGCTGTCAGAGAGGAAGCGTAAGTGGCAGGCCGAGAGACAGCGCTGTGATGAAGAGCTGGAAGAGGTGAGGAGGACGAGCCAGCAGGAGATGGACAGTCTCCGGAGCCAGTTACGCAAAGCCAGGACGAGCACTGACCACGCAGCAGCAGAACAGGTAGGTGTGTGTGTGTGTGTGTGTGTGTGTGTGTGTGTGCACATGCATAATGATAAGAAGAGATCCTTGCTGCCAATCAGAATCAGAGGCTTCGCACCGGGTAGTTCTAGGATTGATCCACCAGGTGTTTCCCGAGAACTAATGGTTCCCTTAGGAACGTTTTCCTGGTTGCATTCGCACCGTAAGCAGTAGGGCTGGGTATTGACACAAATTTCACAATTCGATTTGATTTCGATTCACAAGCTTGCAATTCGATTCGATTTCGATTCAATATTGATTATTTTGGATATCAGTTACAATAAATGGCAAATTTTCTCAAGGAAATCAAATCTCTTAACTAATGCTGTAAACTATGGGAGTCTAGTTGTAGCCTGTAGGCTTCATTAGCCTAATATGAAGGTAATAATTAACTGTTTTGTAGCTATACAAACACTTAAATTACACTTATATTTATTTTTATAATAAGAAGATCATATGAAATATAAGCATTTAAATGGTGGTTGTCATAAACTTGCCAGATTTACTCAAATATGCATTCAATATTGAAGAACGTTAAGATTATAATGCATATGTAATATGGTGTATATATTTAGCAAAATGCTCTTCTCTAGAGTTATTTTTTCTAGCTGACTAACGAGTTTATGTGGGTTTTTTGAGGTAAATATATAACGATACATTGATTACAAGCTGTTTAACTGACGTCTTTCCACGATTGAAACGCTGATTGAGCGATACGGATTTCGAGAAGTTGTACTCTATCTTTTAACACACTTTCAGATGCTCATTCATGTTTATTTCGCGCTGTGACTGGTATTATTAAGCCAGAAGAGAGATCAGCGCTGCTTCTGAATTTCTAAAGAAAATGGACGTAATTTGAAAATTGAGACTTTGTTTCATATCAATAGTAACAAAGGACAAAGATTATTGCGATTTTTTTGGATGCGTGCAGCCGCAATACAATGTCCCATTCATTCAAATGAAACAGGATGACTAATCGATTCTTGAGATTTAAGAATTGATATCGGTCCTTAAAAATGAGAATCGATTAATATCGAGAAATGGATATTTATTACCCAGCCCTAGTAAGCAGGAACTCTGATGTGACGCAAGACACGCTTGTTGTTGGGACTTTTATTTTGACGGTGCTGAGAACGCCAGAGCTCAAAGTGCTCTCCATGTTCATTAGTTTGTGATCTATCTTAGACGTTATTATATAGATCTGTTATACACTACCGGTCAAAAGTTTTAGATCGGTAAGATTTTTTATGTTTTTAAAAGAAGTCTCTTTCTACTCAACAAGGCTGCATTTATTTGATAAAAAATACAGTAAAAACAGTAATATTGTGAAATATTATTACAATTTAAAACAGCGGTTTTCTATGTGAATATATAGTGAGGTGTAATATATTCCTGTGATCAAAGCTGAATTTACATCCTACAGAATATGATCCTACAGAAATTATTATGATGCTCAAGAAACATTTATGATTATTATCCATGTTGAAAACAGTTTTTTACATTTTTATTTCAGGATTCTTTGATGAATAGAATTGATCTGAAACGGACAGCTTTTGTAACATTAATCACTACCATTCAAAAGTTTGGGGTCAGTAAGAATTTATTTTTTATTTTTGGGGGAAAGAAATGAGAAAATACTTTTATTCATCAAGGGTGAGTTAAATTGATCAAAAGTTACAGTAAAGACATTTATAATGTTAGAAAAGATTATATTTTAAACAAATGCTGTTCTTTTGAAGTTTCTATTCATCATAGAATTTTGGGGGGGAAATGCTACATGACTGTTTTCAACATCGAAAATAATAATTTATGTTTTTTGAGCATAAAATCAGCATATTAGAATGATTTCTGAAGGATTATGTGATGTGTAATCAGCAACAGTAATGATGTTGAAAATTCAGCTTTCAAATTACATTTTAAAAATATATTAAAATAGAAAACAGTCATTTTAAATTGTCATAATATTACTGTTTGTCATTTATTTTTTTTTCATCAAATAACGCAGCCTTGGTGAGCAGTAGAGACTTAATTTAAAACATAAAAAATCTTACTGATCTAAAACTTTTGACCGGTAGTGTTTATAGGAAGTAGACAGTAATGAAACTTATTAGCGTATGCCGTGTGGTTGATGTTCAGTGTTGCTGAGCAGAAATACATAATCGTGTTTCTCTTGATCTCCTCAATGTGTCGTTGGTTTTTCTCCTCAGCGTAAAGGTTAAAAGGCTCATCTATCACTGCTTTACATGTTAGTAGAGTTAGTTTGTGGACTAAATATATAGAATATAATGTGTGTGTTTACACAGCGGTTTTTAAAATGGCGGGTGCCAGTGTTTCACATGCGTTCGGCCAATCAGCGAACACTAACGTCACGGATAGTTCCTATAGCGCTGGTTTAGACGACTCTGAAGTCTCAGTCGTCTCTGTCCTCTGTGCAACCAGGAAAACGTTCGGAAACACCTGGTGGCTCAATCCTAGAACTACCCGGTGCGAAAGCCCCTATTCTCAACAGTACCTGGGTGTGTGATTGAGAGTTTTTGACACTCAGTATATTGTATTGTGACTGTGTGTGTGTGTGCAGCTGTCTCAGTTGCAGGCGGATCTGGAGCAGGAGTGGCAGGTGAAGTGTGATCAGACTCTGGCAGCGGCACGAGAACAGCACAGGAGAGAGACCACTGAACTCACTGAACACAGAGACACACTGCAGCTCAAACTCACACAGCTGCAGGAGAAGGTACACACACACACACACACATGTCTGATAATAATATTTAAACTCTGCAGTATATTTGACAATCACTGAACTCATCCAACTCCTCTGTGTAGTTCAACACACTCCGGCAGTCGCGTGACTCCGAGGAGCAGCGTTCGCTACAGCAGGACCGCGACCAGGGAGACGAGCTGCAGGCCTGGAGACAGAAGGTCCGACACTGACCCGTTCACGCACTCATTTCACTTCCTCTTCCTCTGCGCTGTCTAAATGATTGTGTTGTGGGCTCTATCATACACGCGACGCAAGTGTGTTTTGCTAGTTTCAGCCTGACACTGTTATCATTTTCACGTCCTGCGCCTCGTTATTTAAATAGGAAATGCATTAGCGCCCAAAACGAGGTGTGTGTTTAGGCGCATTGTTGTTGCTATATATAACTGAAGCCTGCTCTAAAGTCCATGGCACAGTATTTTCTTTATTAACCCTCAGGTGCTTTTCGGTCATCTTTTTGAATTTCTAAAAATCACAGCTTCATCTGAATGTTACGAAACTTGGTGACTTTTATGGCCTTATGTATGTGAACACACAAAAAAATTGAGGTCATGATCCGAGCATGCTAAGTGGTCGTAAAAAAAATAGTCACACTTGTGGTCTTTGGTCAAAAATGACCGACCCATAGAAAATGAATGGGAAATTGACAAAAAAAAAAAATTCTCTGAATTTTTGTACGTGCAATCTACAAATCGGCCACAATTCTAAAAAAAAAAAGTAAACCTCAGGAAAGGGGTGACGCTCTACAACATCTAGAGTGCAAAACAGACAAACCCACACACACACACACATACAAACACACTTTTATACACATACACACCAATACATTTTGATTACAAAAAGTATGTTTTGAATTTTTAAAAATCACAGCTTCATCTGAATGTTACGAAACTTGGTGACTTTTATGGCCTTATGTATGTGAACACACAAAAAAAATGAGGTCATGATCTGAGCATGCTAAGTGGTCGTAAAAAAAATAGTCATACTTGTGGTCTTTGGTCAAAAATGACCCCCATAGGAAATGAATGGGAAATTGACAAAAACACAAAAATTCACAAATTTTTGTTTATTATTTTTTAATTTTTTTAATAAAAAAATCGTTTTTGAGATTGTTTCAATTATATATTCAAATCCACCCAAAAAAAAAATGTGTTCATAAACATCTGAGGAATTCACATGCCTCTCCATAGAGAGCTGTACATGCCATCTAGTGGTTACACCATGATTCTAGATTTTTCTGAAGGCCTAGACCATATATTAAACTAAAATACTGCATTAATAATTTTTTGAAAAAATAATATATTTATATATAGAAATATATATATATTTTTCCATGGCAAAATAGACCAAAAATATTGCATAAATATTAATAAATTCAATCAAATTGTCTCAAAATACTAAATTACAAAGAATAAATATTATAGAACAAAAATAAATTGCATTGGTTTTACTGGGATGGAGGAAATTTCATTTTTAGGTGTCCGGTCACTTTTGACCGGGAAGATAACAAGTGTGACTCCGAAACGAAGAGCACCTGAGGGTTAATTAAGGAGTGCGGTAGTAATATGTGCCACTAGGCGTGTCCACTGTTTATTACATGCACACAAATTGTGAATCTGCCACGGCACGAACACAACTGCCTTTTAAAGGGATTGGGTGAAGAGACTCTGATTGGTTCGTTGCACGTTACGCCCAACACACCCATTACTCATTAAGAGAATAGAGACGACCCTTTTAGACCAGCGCCAGGAGCGCCGACCATTTGTCCCCTTGTTAAACTTGCCAAAGTGGATTTGGACACACCCTAAGTGCACTTGCGCCGTAGACCATGTCCTTAGATGGTTAAAATAGGGTCGAGTGTTCCTCGTATCCTGTAGTGAAGTGTCTGCTTGTGTGTCAGTGCTGCGCGCTGGAGGAGAGAGTGGCGCTGATGATGAAGATGCAGGAGGAGACGCGCGACTCGGAGATGGAGAAGAAGACCGACACTGCAGGAGAGGTCAGCTTTATCCTCTACATCATACCGACACTGTTCATTGTTTATGTTAGTTCACAGTGCATTAACGTTACGTATTAATGTTAACGCGTTAAATATTTTAATAAAGCATCAATTAATGAACCTTATTATAAACTGTTACCTTTTTGGTTTAAAAAATTACTTATATAATTATAATTATATAATTTTTATGTAAACATTTGTTTACTTGGACATTTTTGAACTATTGACCTAACCTCTATTTTTATTAATTTACATATACACACACACATATATATATATATATATATATATATATATATGAAGAGTTCAGATGCAAAAGCCTCTAAATGCCATTTGAAATTTTCTTCTTTAATGATGATTTATGTCAAGCTTATATATTTAAGTTTAGTGATTTCACTTAAATGGCAATGAAGATTACCTATTAATTCTAATTTAAGTGAAATTACTGAACTTGAATATACAAGTTTGACAAAAATCATCATTAAAGAAGAAAATTTCTAATGGCATTTAGAGGCTTTTGCATCTGAACTCTTCATATATCTTAGTACTTTTCCAAATTTTAGGGTTGGTAAGATTTTTGAAAGAAATTAATACTTTGATTCAACAATGATATGTTTAGGTAATCAAAAGTGAAAGTAACGACATTCATAATGTTACAAAATATTAATCTTTCAAATAAATGCTGTTCTTTTAAATCCTGAAAATTCTGGAAAAAAAAGATATTGCGTTTCCACACAAATATGAAGCAGCACAACTGTTTTCAACATTGATAATAATCATAAATGTTTGTTGAGCATCAAATCCTCATATTAGAGTGATTTCTGAAGGATCACGTGACACTGAAGACTGGAGTAATGATGCTGGAAATACAGCTTTGATCACAGGAATAAATTACACTTCACTATATTTAAACAGCTATTCTAAATTGTAATAATATTTCACAATTTTACTGTTTTTTAATAAAAAAAATGCAGCAAAAACATTTAAAAAAAACTGAATTATTCTAGACTTTTGAATGGTGAACGTTGACTTCCTCAATATTCAGCTTTGATCAATGGAGTAAATTACATTGTAAAATATATGCTCATAGAAAATAGCTGTTTTACATTATAATAATATTTCACAATATTACCATTTTTACTATATTTTTGATCAAATAAATTCACCCTTGGTGAGCAGAAGAGACCATTAAAAAATCTGACGAAATTATTTTATTTTAAATAAGTAATTGAGCGATTATATTGGGTATCATAATTGTAAATTATAATAATATATTACTGATGTAAAATTAGTCCTCTGGGGTGGTTCGGCCCAAATGGACCCGAAGAATTTAAATAAATTTTTTTTTTTAAATCACAGCTTCCTCGGAATGGTCCGAAAGTTGGTGACTTTGTTGGTATTTGGTATTTGAACACCCAAAAAAATTGGGGACAGGATGTGAATAGTCTAAGTGGTTGTAAAAAAAATAGTCACACTTGGGGTGTTCAGGTTCAAATGGACCCACATGGAAAATGAATGGGAAATTGGCAAAATGTGAGTTTTTTTTGTGTGTACAATCTACAAATCAGCCACGATCTTGAAAAAAAGCACACAGCAGTGAAGGGGTGAATCTATAAAACATCAAGAGTGCAAAACAGACGCAACCAGATACACACACAAACACACTTTTATATGTGCTCATTTTTATATCCAAACACACCAAAAAATTCAGATTATACATGTGTTTTGCATTTTTAAAATGCTCAGTTTGTCCACCACATGGCATCCATCTCATTTCAAAAATTGCTTTTATGAGGCCTAGGCCTGACTCTAAAATGAAATGCAGCTTTAAAAAAAAAAAAAATATATATATATATATTTTTTTTTTTTTTAATATTTTTTCTATTATGTTCAATGGGGGGAAATTTTGTCATAATTATTGCATTAATACTAATTGTATTTTTTTTTGTAATTTTCTCAAAACACCAAAAAAGAAAAGAAAAAATATTATAAAAAACGAGTAAAAAAAAAATCATGATTTTTTTTTTTTTAAATATGAATCCCGCCCTTTGGGTCCATTTCCGAGTGTGACTCTGAAACGAACAACCCCGGGAGGTTAACATTAAATACATTTACATTTAATTTAATATTCAACAACATTATTGATCTCCTGCATTGACACTATTATACAAGAACTGATCTGAGCTGGACGATGACATCATGGCTTACTCCAGAGCGGCTGTATATATATTTGAACTAATAACTTTTTTGCAACAAAAATGAAACATCACAGAACTGGACTATGCTTAAGCATACACTATTTTCTTCTGGAAACAAACTTTGTCGCATTATTTTCCTGTTATCTCTGTAAAGCTGCTTTGAAACACTGTATTGTTGCTGTAATGAATAGATGCACTGAATAAGATAATCAAATCTTGTTTTTTAATATTTAAATAAAGCATTTATTTTGGTTTGCATCATAGAGTCATCACAGACTCTTCCTAAGCTCAGGTGTGTGTATGTCCAGGTGAAGCGCGTGATGAACGGAGTGTTTCAGTCTCTGCGAGGGGAGTTTGACCTGAACGAGACGTACGAAGGAAGTGCTGTTCTCCGAGTGCTGGTCAACACCATCAAGGTCAGGCTCTCGGTGCACATCTCACTCGTTTCTGCTCAAAAACTGCGGAGAGAAATGTCACACAGTGCTTTTTCCTCCAATGACAGAGTGTCACACTGCAGCTCCTCACGAAGACCGAGAGATCGACACCTGAACACAGTGAGGAGGAGGAGGAGGAGGAGAGAGAGAGCGATGCGCGGCACATGAACGGGCGGAGAGAGGAAGATAAACAGACGGGCGGAGATCCTGAGGAGGAAGGAAAGGAAAGAAAAGAAAAGAAACAGGTTTCAACAACAGAAGAGAGGGAGGAAGACGAAGCGGCGGAAATCGAAAGTGAACAGGAAGTTGTCCAAGAAAGGAATGAAGAGGAAGTTAATCTCAGAAACGCAGAACGCAATGTGCAAGATCAGGACGGGGAAACCACACACGGAGAAGAGGCTGAACGTGAAGCCACACCCACACAGGAAGTGAGAACACAGCTGCCTGATGACATCACTCCACAGGAAGTGACCACAGAGCTGCCTGATGACATCACTCCACAGGAAGTGACCACAGAGCTGCCTGATGACATCACTCCACAAGAACAGGAAGTTAAGGTAGTTGATGAGAGCGTTCCAGGACTGACGCTCGGCGGGCCGCCCAAGAACCCGCCGCCGCCCCCTGGTGGTCACGTCGCTCCTCCTGCACACGTCACCAGGTGAGAACATCGAGAAGGTTTTCTCGCCTTTATGCCATTCTAGTCCATAGTGTTATTTTAGTATCGTTGAGAGACTGTTCCAGTTTTTATGAATATGTATATAATCGGTTAAGAGTTGGTTGATCGTGATTTCACTTTTCTAACTTTAGTTAGTGTGTAATGTTGCTGTTTGATTATAAACAACATCTGCAAAGTTACACCGCTCAAAGTTCAAAGCAAAGGGAGATATTTGCTTTTACAGAAATCGTTTTTAGGACTACAACAAACTGCTGGTAGGGACTACACAAGCTTCCTCCCGAGTTAGTGACATCACTAACCCTAAAAGTTACACAAGCCCCGCCCCCGGAACGCACAAGTGTTGAGAAGAGGAAGAGTTGTTGTAGTAAAGCACATTTGTGAGTTCAAGCTCAAGCTGTCGCATCCGTCTAAAAGCTTTTGCAAAGGATGAACAGGTTTTTTAAGCATTAAACTGAAAAAATGAATAGCATGCTTTAATATTTACAGCCTAATTATATTAATGTATAAAAATGTTTTTTTATGGTATTAGTTTTAGTTTTGTATAATAACTCTGGACTGTATATCCACATAACAAAAGGAAATGACAAAACCTGGTGACACTTTACAATAAGGTCTCATTGTTTAAGGTGTCATGACAGATATTATTTTAAAATGTTCCTTGAGATATACTTATAATTTTAATCAAAATGAAGTATATATATATATATGAGGAAAACGATCATCGTTCTCTGTCTGGAAGTATCCCTTTTTTACGGCACGGCTCCTTTAAGGCTTGTCACTAAACGACCACTGTTATGATTGGCAGTGGGCGGGGCCTATGGTGCGATGATGTATAACTATTCCTGGAGGCGGGAATATGCAAATGTCTTTGCCCTTGTGACGTCACTGATTCCGCAGTATCCATACAAGTTGTTTTTAGATTTCTAAAATGTGTGTAATAGATTAATCCCAACATTACAGTTCATCTAATTAAATCAGTTTTATGAATGGATAATAATGTAGACTGTAATAACACAGTCTGTAAATGAACACAACGCTCTCTTGTGTAACCGTCTCCATAAGCATGTGCCCAAATAATATTTTTGTCCTCTGTCCCGTTTCTTTCCGTCTCTCTTCTCTTCTGTGCTCATCCTGCTGTTCTCTCAGTCCGTCCGAGAGGGTAGAAGAGGAAAACGAAGAGGAACCGTTGTTCCAAAGTCCCGTCACACACACATCCACACCGGCAGCGGCCGATGAAGAGGAGGAGGAGCTGGTGAGCACACACACACACACACACACACTCTCACCGAAAAGCGTTTGTTTAAAACCGGTGATTAGCAGCTCCATGTTAACTCAATGTCATAGATTACACACTAGATGTCACATTGGCTACGGCAGTTCATTGGAACGAATGCGTCAATAGAGCCGCCATCATGGAACAGGGAACTTTAACCCTCAAATGGACCCGAAGAATTTAAATAAATTTTTTTAAAAATCACAGCTTCCTCGGAATGGTCTGAAAGTTGGTGACTGTGTTGGTATTTGGTATTTGAACACCCAAAAAAAATTGGGGACAGGATGTGAGAAGTAGTGGTTGTAAAAAAAAAATAGTCACACTTGGGGTGTTCGGGTTCAAATGGACCCGCATGGAAAATGAATGGGAAATTGGCAAAAATGTGAAAATACTGATTGTGCGTACAATCTACAAATCAGCCACGATCTTGAAAAAAAAGCACACAACAGTGAAGGGGTGAATCTATAAAACATCAAGAGTGCAAAACAGACACAACCAGACACACACACACACACAAACACACTTTTATACACAAAACAAACCAAAAAATTCAGATTATACATGTGTTTTGCATTTTTAAAATGCTCAGTTTGTCCACCAGATGGCATCCATCTCATTTTAAAAATTGCTTTTATGAGGCCTAGGCTTGACTGTAAAATGAAATACAGCTTTAAAAAAAATAAAAAATAAAATATTTTTTTAAATATTTTTTCTATTATGTTCAATGGGGGAAAATTTTGTCATAATTATTGCATTAATACTAATTATAAAAAAATATATATTTTTGAAATTTTCTCAAAACGAGTAAAAAAAAAATCATGATTTAAAAAAAAAAAAATGAATCCCGCCCTTTGGGTCCATTTGGACCCGAACACCCCGAGTGTGACTCTGAAACGAACAACCCCAGAGGGTTAATGCATAAGCGTCAATGTAGGCAAAGGTCTAGCGGAAATAAAATCACCATAAATCGTTATGAATGCGATTTTCTAGTTTTTTTTGTTGTTTTTTTGGTTTGTTCCAATGGAGTCCAGAGGGAAAATCAATGTCATGTATCGTCATATTTACCTCAGAAAACCCACATAAACTCGTTAGTCAGCAAGAAAAAAATAATTCTAGAGAGGAGCATTTTGCTAAATATATACACCATATTACATATGCATTACAATCTTAACGCTCTTCAATATTTAATGCATATTTGAATAAATCTGGCAAGTTTTTATGACAGCCACCATTTAAATGTGTATATTTCATATAATCTTCTTCTTATAAAAATAAATAAGTGTAATTTAAGTGTTTTTGCATAGCTACAAAACAGTTCATTATTACTTTCATATTAGGATAATGAAGCCTATAGGCTACAACTCCCATAGTTTACAGCATTAGTTAAGAGATTTGATTTCCTTGAGAAAATTTGCCATTTATTGTAACTGATATCCAAAATAATCAATATTGAATCGAATCAAACTGCAAGCTTGTGAATCGAAATCGAATCGAATTGTGAAATTTGTGTCAATACCCTATTAAACAACTTGAACACTCCTGATTTCAATGAAAGTCATGTAGTGTGAACCGCACAGTTCAGCCCGACGTTTTAAAACCATGTAGTGTGAACAAGGCTTAAGCTCTGCCACTCTCACACCAAAAGTTGTCTTTACGGTCATGACGAGACACAGACCAATGATCGGTGGAGGTTATTAGTCACTAAATGCATACATTCAAACAATGTGTTTGTTCAGTAATTAATATGCGAACTGATTGTTGTCTGTGAACAGAGTTTGAAAGGACGCCCCCCTCCCGCGCCTCTGTTCGGTGATGAAAGTGAGGATGATGATGACCTGGACTGGCTGGGCTGATGGGACTTCTCTGAACACCAGTGTGTGAAGTCAGATGAGGTCCAGCAAAGAGGACAAACGGACCCTGTGTGTGTGTGTGTGTGTGCCGAATCGCTGGGGACTTTAATTTGTGGGTTTGGATGCTTCTAGAAGGATTTTGTGATCAAAGAACAGAGTAACTTCCTGTCCAAAAGCATTTGAATGAAGATCTTAATGGCGGTATGAACCGAGGGCTGCTTACAAACTGATTTACTGCACATACAGCAAAAAGAAAATCATTGTTAAATCTACAAATACTGTAAATCATAATTGTTTTTTTTTTATCTTAATTTATGATCGTTTCCATCTTTAAAACAGAGCTTTCATGGTTATTTCTGATGACGTTATCTTGCTGTCTCTGTTCTTAATGTTTATACATTGTACTAACAGCAACCAACTCCATATTAATAAAGAAAAGAGACTTTCACTGTTTCTTTAGCGTTTCACTGATTCGTTCATCAGTTCATACTTTAAGCCATATATAATAATGAACAACGGGAATCAGAAATTTGCCTGTCCATATTCATTAACTGACAGACATATGGAGGACACGTGTTAAAGTAATGACAGTCCGTTGAAAAATTCAATTAAAGGAGTAGTTCACTTTTGCTGATAATTTACTCAGCCCCATGTCATCAAGATGTCCACGTCTTTCTTTCTTCAGTCGAAAAGAAATTAAGGTTTTTGATGAAAACATTCCAGGATTTTTCTCCATATAATGGACTTCAATGGGGTCCTAACGGTTCAAGGACCAAATGAGAGTTTCAGTGCAAACTGTTCAAAGGGCTTTAAACGACACCAGGCGATGAATAAGGGTCTTATCAAGCGAAACGATCGCTCATTAAAAAAAAAAACAAAGTTTAAGTTTTATAAGCACAAATGGTTGCCTTGCTCTGTTCTGTGATGTGCGTTCGTGACTCTCTTGTTCGAACTCGTTTATCAAACCCCAACAATTATTCCTTCATTTCCTGTTATGAAACTGTAAAGCTGTTTGCAAATAAAACAAACATGGATGTAAAAGTTAATCAAACCCTTATAGGAGTAGTTCACTTTAAAAAAAACTTTTGCTGATAATTGACTCACCACCATCTCATCCAAGATGTCCATGTCTTTCTTTCTTCAGTCAAAAAGAAATTAAGGTTTTTGAAGAAAACATTCCAGGATTTTCTCCATATAATGGACTTCAATGGGAACCAAACGGTTCAAGGTCCAAATGAGAGTTTCAGTACAAACTGCAAACTGTTCAAAGGGCTTTAAACGATACCAGACGATGAATAAGGGTCTTATCAAGTGAAACGATGCCATGTAGCATTTATGCCATTATACATTTCTCAATATCTCAGCTCTGGAAGGGTCTAGAACCTCCATTTTTGCACTCAGGTCTAAGTCCCATGGCCCTCTATCAGAATCCAGAGTTTCAAGAGGATTGGAGAAACTTATTTTTTCGTACAAAAACAAAAAACGAAATTTTGAGTTTCTCTGATCTTCTCGAAACTCTGGATTCTGATAGAGGGCCATGGGACTTAGACCTGAGTGCGAAAATGGAGGCTCTAGACCCTTCCAGAGCTGAGATACCGAAACTCAAAATTTCGAGCCGGAAAAAAAACGACAGTGTTACCCCTTACGTTTTTTTTTTTGGGCGAAAAATTAAGTATCCCCAATCTTCTCAAAACTCTGGATTCTGATAGAGGGCCATGAGACTTAGACCTGAGTGCAAAAATGGAGGCTTTAGACCCTTCCAGAGCTGAGATATCGAAACTCAAAATTTCGACCAGAAAAAAAAACGACAGTGTTACCCCTTACGTTTTTTTTTTTTGGGCCAAAAATTAAGTATCCCCAATCTTCTCGAAACTCTGGATTCTGATAGAGGGCCATGTGACTTAAACCTGAGTGCAAAAATGGAGGCTCTAGACCCTTCCAGAGCTGAGATATCGAAACTCAAAATTTCGACCTGAAAAAAAAAACGACAGTGTTACCCCTTACATTTTTTTTTTTTGGGCGAAAAATTAAGTATCCCCAATCTTCTCGAAACTCTGGATTCTGATAGAGGGCACTGAGACTTACACCTGAGTGCAAAAATGGAGGCTCTAGACCCTTCCAGAGCTGAGATATCGAAACTCAAAATTTCGACCCGAAAAAAAAACGACAGTGTTACCCCTTACGTTTTTTTTTTTGGGCGAAAAATTTAGTATCCCCAATCTTCTCGAAACTCTGGATTCTGATAGAGGGCACTGAGACTTACACCTGAGTGCAAAAATGGAGGCTCTAGACCCTTCCAGAGCTGAGATATCGAAACTCAAAATTTCGACCCGAAAAAAAAACGACAGTGTTACCCCTTACGTTTTTTTTTTTTGGGCGAAAAATTTAGTATCCCCAATCTTCTCGAAACTCTGGATTCTGATAGAGGGCACTGAGACTTACACCTGAGTGCAAAAATGGAGGCTCTAGACCCTTCCAGAGCTGAGATATCGAAACTCAAAATTTCGACCCGAAAAAAAAACGACAGTGTTACCCCTTACGTTTTTTTTTTTTGGGCGAAAAATTTAGTATCCCCAATCTTCTTGAAACTCTGGATTCTGATAGAGGGCACTGAGACTTACACCTGAGTGCAAAAATGGAGGCTCTAGACCCTTCCAGAGCTGAGATATCGAAACTCAAAATTTCGACCCGAAAAAAAAACGACAGTGTTACCCCTTACGCTTTTTTTTTTGGGCGAAAAATTAAGTTTCCCCAATCTTCTCGAAACTCTGGATTCTGATAGAGGGCACTGAGACTTACACCTGAGTGCAAAAATGTAGGCTCTAGACCCTTCCAGAGCTGAGATATCGAAACTCAAAATTTCGACCCGAAAAAAAAACGACAGTGTTACCCCTTACGTTTTTTTTTTGGGGGGCGAAAAATTAAGTATCCCCAATCCTCTCGAAACTCTGGATTCTGATAGAGGGCACTGAGACTTACACCTGAGTGCAAAAATGGAGGCTCTAGACCCTTCCAGAGCTGAGATATCGAAACTCAAAATTTCGACCCGAAAAAAAAACGACAGTGCTTATGTTTTTTTTTTTGGGCGAAAAATTAAGTTTCCCCAATCTTCTCGAAACTCTGGATTCTGATAGAGGGCACTGAGACTTACACCTGAGTGCAAAAATTGAGGCTCTAGACCCTTCCAGAGCTGAGATATCGAAACTCAAAATTTCGACCCGAAAAAAAAACGACAGTGTTACCCCTTACGATTTTTTTTTTGGGCGAAAAATTAAGTATCCCCAATCCTCTCGAAACTCTGGATTCTGATAGGGTGCACTGAGACTTACACCTGAGTGCAAAAATGGAGGCTCTAGACCCTTCCAGAGCTGAGATATCGAAACTCAAAATTTCGACCCGAAAAAAAAACGACAGTGTTACCCCTTACGTTTTTTTGGGGGGGGCGAAAAATTAAGTATCCCCAATCTTCTCGAAACTCTGGATTCTGATAGAGGGCACTGAGACTTACACCTGAGTGCAAAAATGGAGGCTCTAGACCCTTCCAGAGCTGAGATATCGAAACTCAAAATTTCGACCCGAAAAAAAAACGAGAGTGTTACCCCTTACGTTTTTTTTTTTTGGGGCAAAAATTAAGTATCCCCAATCTTCTCGAAACTCTGGATTCTGATAGAGGGCCATGAGACTTAAACCTGAGTGCAAAAATGGAGGCTCTAGACCCTTCCAGAGCTGAGATATCGAAACTCAAAATTTCGACCCGAAAAAAAAACGACAGTGTTACCCCTTACATTTTTTTTTTTGGGCGAAAAATTAAGTATCCCCAATCTTCTCGAAACTCTGGATTCTGATAGAGGGCACTGAGACTTACACCTGAGTGCAAAAATGGAGGCTCTAGACCCTTCCAGAGCTGAGATATCGAAACTCAAAATTTCGACCCGAAAAAAAAACGACAGTGTTACCCCTTACGTTTTTTTTTTTGGGCGAAAAATTTAGTATCCCCAATCTTCTCGAAACTCTGGATTCTGATAGAGGGCACTGAGACTTACACCTGAGTGCAAAAATGGAGGCTCTAGACCCTTCCAGAGCTGAGATATCGAAACTCAAAATTTCGACCCGAAAAAAAAACGACAGTGTTACCCCTTACGTTTTTTTTTTTTGGGCGAAAAATTAAGTATCCCCAATCTTCTCGAAACTCTGGATTCTGATAGAGGGCACTGAGACTTACACCTGAGTGCAAAAATGGAGGCTCTAGACCCTTCCAGAGCTGAGATATCGAAACTCAAAATTTCGACCCGAAAAAAAAAACGACAGTGTTACCCCTTACGCTTTTTTTTTTGGGCGAAAAATTAAGTTTCCCCAATCTTCTCGAAACTCTGGATTCTGATAGAGGGCACTGAGACTTACACCTGAGTGCAAAAATGTAGGCTCTAGACCCTTCCAGAGCTGAGATATCGAAACTCAAAATTTCGACCCGAAAAAAAAACGACTGTGTTACCCCTTACGTTTTTTTTTTTTGGGGCGAAAAATTAAGTATCCCCAATCCTCTCGAAACTCTGGATTCTGATAGAGGGCACTGAGACTTACACCTGAGTGCAAAAATGGAGGCTCTAGACCCTTCCAGAGCTGAGATATCGAAACTCAAAATTTCGACCCGAAAAAAAAACGACAGTGTTACCCCTTACGTTTTTTTTTTTTGGGCGAAAAATTAAGTTTCCCCAATCTTCTCGAAACTCTGGATTCTGATAGAGGGCACTGAGACTTACACCTGAGTGCAAAAATTGAGGCTCTAGACCCTTCCAGAGCTGAGATATCGAAACTCAAAATTTCGACCCGAAAAAAAAAACGACAGTGTTACCCCTTACGTTTTTTTTTTTTGGGCCAAAAATTAAGTATCCCCAATCTTCTCTAAACTCTGGATTCTGATAGAGGGCCATGAGACTTAGACCTGAGTGCAAAAATGGAGGCTCTAGACCCTTCCAGAGCTGAGATATCGAAACTCAAAATTTCGACCAGAAAAAAAAACGACAGTGTTACCCCTTACGTTTTTTTTTTTGGGCGAAAAATTTAGTATCCCCAATCTTCTCGAAACTCTGGATTCTGATAGAGGGCACTGAGACTTACACCTGAGTGCAAAAATGGAGGCTCTAGACCCTTCCAGAGCTGAGATATCGAAACTCAAAATTTCGACCCGAAAAAAAAACGACAGTGTTACCCCTTACGTTTTTTTTTTTTGGGCGAAAAATTTAGTATCCCCAATCTTCTCGAAACTCTGGATTCTGATAGAGGGCACTGAGACTTACACCTGAGTGCAAAAATGGAGGCTCTAGACCCTTCCAGAGCTGAGATATCGAAACTCAAAATTTCAACCCGAAAAAAAAAACGACAGTGTTACCCCTTACGTTTTTTTGGGGGGGGCGAAAAATTAAGTATCCCCAATCTTCTCGAAACTCTGGATTCTGAAAGAGGGCACTGAGACTTACACCTGAGTGCAAAAATGGAGGCTCTAGACCCTTCCAGAGCTGAGATATCGAAACTCAAAATTTCGACCCGAAAAAAAACGACAGTGTTACCCCTTACGTTTTTTTTGGGGGGGGGCGAAAAATTAAGTATCCCCAATCTTCTCGAAACTCTGGATTCTGATAGAGGGCACTGAGACTTACACCTGAGTGCAAAAATGGAGGCTCTAGACCCTTCCAGAGCTGAGATATCGAAACTCAAAATTTCGACCCGAAAAAAAAAACGACAGTGTTACCCCTTACGTTTTTTTTTTTGGGCGAAAAATTAAGTATCCCCAATCTTCTCGAAACTCTGGATTCTGATAGAGGGCACTGAGACTTACACCTGAGTGCAAAAATGGAGGCTCTAGACCCTTCCAGAGCTGAGATATCGAAACTCAAAATTTCGACCTGAAAAAAAAACGACAGTGTTACCCCTTACGTTTTTTTTTTTTGGGCGAAAAATTAAGTTTCCCCAATCTTCTCGAAACTCTGGATTCTGTTAGAGGGCACTGAGACTTACACCTGAGTGCAAAAATGGAGGCTCTAGACCCTTCCAGAGCTGAGATATCGAAACTCAAAATTTCAACCCGAAAAAAAAACGACAGTGTTACCCCTTACGTTTTTTTTGGGGGGGCGAAAAATTAAGTATCCCCAATCTTCTCGAAACTCTGGATTCTGATAGAGGGCACTGAGACTTACACCTGAGTGCAAAAATGGAGGCTCTCGACCCTTCCAGAGCTGAGATATCGAAACTCAAAATTTCGACCCGAAAAAAAACCGACAGTGTTACCCCTTACGTTTTTTTGGGGGGGGGGCGAAAAATTAAGTATCCCCAATCTTCTCGAAACTCTGGATTCTGATAGAGGGCACTGAGACTTACACCTGAGTGCAAAAATGGAGGCTCTAGACCCTTCCAGAGCTGAGATATCGAAACTCAAAATTTCGACCCGAAAAAAAAACGACAGTGTTACCCCTTACGTTTTTTTTGGGGGGGGCGAAAAATTAAGTATCCCCAATCTTCTCGAAACTCTGGATTCTGATAGAGGGCACTGAGACTTACACCTGAGTGCAAAAATGGAGGCTCTAGACCCTTCCAGAGCTGAGATATCGAAACTCAAAATTTCGACCCGAAAAAAAAAACGACAGTGTTACCCCTTACGTTTTTTTTTTTTGGGCGAAAAATTAAGTATCCCCAATCTTCTCGAACCTCTGGATTCTGATAGAGGGCACTGAGACTTACACCTGAGTGCAAAAATGGAGGCTCTAGACCCTTCCAGAGCTGAGATATCGAAACCCAAAATTTCGACCCGAAAAAAAACCGACAGTGTTACCCCTTACGTTTTTTTTTTTTGGGCGAAAAATTAAGTTTCCCCAATCTTCTCGAAACTCTGGATTCTGATAGAGGGCACTGAGACTTACACCTGAGTGCAAAAATGGAGGCTCTAGACCCTTCCAGAGCTGAGATATCGAAACTCAAAATTTCGACCCGAAAAAAAAACGACAGTGTTACCCCTTACGTTTTTTTTTTGGGCGAAAAATTTAGTATCCCCAATCTTCTCGAAACTCTGGATTCTGATAGAGGGCACTGAGACTTACACCTGAGTGCAAAAATGGAGGCTCTAGACCCTTCCAGAGCTGAGATATCGAAACTCAAAATTTCGACCCGAAAAAAAAACGACAGTGTTACCCCTTACGTTTTTTTTTTTTGGGCGAAAAATTTAGTATCCCCAATCTTCTTGAAACTCTGGATTCTGATAGAGGGCACTGAGACTTACACCTGAGTGCAAAAATGGAGGCTCTAGACCCTTCCAGAGCTGAGATATCGAAACTCAAAATTTCGACCCGAAAAAAAAACGACAGTGTTACCCCTTACGCTTTTTTTTTTTGGGCGAAAAATTAAGTTTCCCCAATCTTCTCGAAACTCTGGATTCTGATAGAGGGCACTGAGACTTACACCTGAGTGCAAAAATGTAGGCTCTAGACCCTTCCAGAGCTGAGATATCGAAACTCAAAATTTCGACCCGAAAAAAAAACGACAGTGTTACCCCTTACGTTTTTTTTTTGGGGGGCGAAAAATTAAGTATCCCCAATCCTCTCGAAACTCTGGATTCTGATAGAGGGCACTGAGACTTACACCTGAGTGCAAAAATGGAGGCTCTAGACCCTTCCAGAGCTGAGATATCGAAACTCAAAATTTCGACCCGAAAAAAAAACGACAGTGTTACCCCTTACGTTTTTTTTTTTTGGGCGAAAAATTAAGTTTCCCCAATCTTCTCGAAACTCTGGATTCTGATAGAGGGCACTGAGACTTACACCTGAGTGCAAAAATTGAGGCTCTAGACCCTTCCAGAGCTGAGATATCGAAACTCAAAATTTCGACCCGAAAAAAAAACGACAGTGTTACCCCTTACGTTTTTTTTTTTTTGGGCCAAAAATTAAGTATCCCCAATCTTCTCTAAACTCTGGATTCTGATAGAGGGCCATGAGACTTAGACCTGAGTGCAAAAATGGAGGCTCTAGACCCTTCCAGAGCTGAGATATCGAAACTCAAAATTTCGACCCGAAAAAAAAACGACAGTGTTACCCCTTACGATTTTTTTTTTGGGCGAAAAATTAAGTATCCCCAATCCTCTCGAAACTCTGGATTCTGATAGGGTGCACTGAGACTTACACCTGAGTGCAAAAATGGAGGCTCTAGACCCTTCCAGAGCTGAGATATCGAAACTCAAAATTTCGACCCGAAAAAAAAAACGACAGTGTTACCCCTTACGTTTTTTTGGGGGGGGCGAAAAATTAAGTATCCCCAATCTTCTCGAAACTCTGGATTCTGATAGAGGGCACTGAGACTTACACCTGAGTGCAAAAATGGAGGCTCTAGACCCTTCCAGAGCTGAGATATCGAAACTCAAAATTTCGACCCGAAAAAAAAACGAGAGTGTTACCCCTTACGTTTTTTTTTTTTTGGGGCAAAAATTAAGTATCCCCAATCTTCTCGAAACTCTGGATTCTGATAGAGGGCCATGAGACTTAAACCTGAGTGCAAAAATGGAGGCTCTAGACCCTTCCAGAGCTGAGATATCGAAACTCAAAATTTCGACCCGAAAAAAAAAACGACAGTGTTACCCCTTACATTTTTTTTTTTGGGCGAAAAATTAAGTATCCCCAATCTTCTCGAAACTCTGGATTCTGATAGAGGGCACTGAGACTTACACCTGAGTGCAAAAATGGAGGCTCTAGACCCTTCCAGAGCTGAGATATCGAAACTCAAAATTTCGACCCGAAAAAAAAACGACAGTGTTACCCCTTACGTTTTTTTTTTTGGGCGAAAAATTTAGTATCCCCAATCTTCTCGAAACTCTGGATTCTGATAGAGGGCACTGAGACTTACACCTGAGTGCAAAAATGGAGGCTCTAGACCCTTCCAGAGCTGAGATATCGAAACTCAAAATTTCGACCCGAAAAAAAAACGACAGTGTTACCCCTTACGTTTTTTTTTTTTTGGGCGAAAAATTTAGTATCCCCAATCTTCTTGAAACTCTGGATTCTGATAGAGGGCACTGAGACTTACACCTGAGTGCAAAAATGGAGGCTCTAGACCCTTCCAGAGCTGAGATATCGAAACTCAAAATTTCGACCCGAAAAAAAAACGACAGTGTTACCCCTTACGTTTTTTTTTTTTGGGCGAAAAATTAAGTATCCCCAATCTTCTCGAAACTCTGGATTCTGATAGAGGGCACTGAGACTTACACCTGAGTGCAAAAATGGAGGCTCTAGACCCTTCCAGAGCTGAGATATCGAAACTCAAAATTTCGACCCGAAAAAAAAAACGACAGTGTTACCCCTTACGCTTTTTTTTTGGGCGAAAAATTAAGTTTCCCCAATCTTCTCGAAACTCTGGATTCTGATAGAGGGCACTGAGACTTACACCTGAGTGCAAAAATGTAGGCTCTAGACCCTTCCAGAGCTGAGATATCGAAACTCAAAATTTCGACCCGAAAAAAAAACGACTGTGTTACCCCTTACGTTTTTTTTTTTTGGGGCGAAAAATTAAGTATCCCCAATCCTCTCGAAACTCTGGATTCTGATAGAGGGCACTGAGACTTATACCTGAGTGCAAAAATGGAGGCTCTAGACCCTTCCAGAGCTGAGATATCGAAACTCAAAATTTCGACCCGAAAAAAAAACGACAGTGTTACCCCTTACGTTTTTTTTTTTGGGCGAAAAATTAAGTTTCCCCAATCTTCTCGAAACTCTGGATTCTGATAGAGGGCACTGAGACTTACACCTGAGTGCAAAAATTGAGGCTCTAGACCCTTCCAGAGCTGAGATATCGAAACTCAAAATTTCGACCCGAAAAAAAAACGACAGTGTTACCCCTTACGTTTTTTTTTTTTGGGCGAAAAATTAAGTTTCCCCAATCTTCTCGAAACTCTGGATTCTGATAGAGGGCACTGAGACTTACACCTGAGTGCAAAAATTGAGGCTCTAGACCCTTCCAGAGCTGAGATATCGAAACTCAAAATTTCGACCCGAAAAAAAAAATGACAGTGTTACCCCTTACGTTTTTTTTTTTTGGGCCAAAAATTAAGTATCCCCAATCTTCTCTAAACTCTGGATTCTGATAGAGGGCCATGAGACTTAGACCTGAGTGCAAAAATGGAGGCTCTAGACCCTTCCAGAGCTGAGATATCGAAACTCAAAATTTCGACCCGAAAAAAAAACGACAGTGTTACCCCTTACATTTTTTTTTTCGGCGAAAAATTAAGTATCCCCAATCTTCTCGAAACTCTGGATTCTGATAGAGGGCACTGAGACTTACACCTGAGTGCAAAAATGGAGGCTCTAGACCCTTCCAGAGCTGAGATATCGAAACTCAAAATTTCGACCCGAAAAAAAAACGACAGTGTTACCCCTTACATTTTTTTTTTCGGCGAAAAATTAAGTATCCCCAATCTTCTCGAAACTCTGGATTCTGATAGAGGGCACTGAGACTTACACCTGAGTGCAAAAATGGAGGCTCTAGACCCTTCCAGAGCTGAGATATCGAAACTCAAAATTTCGACCAGAAAAAAAAACGACAGTGTTACCCCTTACGTTTTTTTTTTTGGGCGAAAAATTTAGTATCCCCAATCTTCTCGAAACTCTGGATTCTGATAGAGGGCACTGAGACTTACACCTGAGTTTCTTAAATGGAGGCTCTAGACCCTTCCAGAGCTGAGATATCGAAACTCAAAATTTCGACCCGAAAAAAAAACGACAGTGTTACCCCTTACGTTTTTTTTTTTTGGGCGAAAAATTTAGTATCCCCAATCTTCTCGAAACTCTGGATTCTGATAGAGGGCACTGAGACTTACACCTGAGTGCAAAAATGGAGGCTCTAGACCCTTCCAGAGCTGAGATATCGAAACTCAAAATTTCAACCCGAAAAAAAAAACGACAGTGTTACCCCTTACGTTTTTTTGGGGGGGGCGAAAAATTAAGTATCCCCAATCTTCTCGAAACTCTGGATTCTGAAAGAGGGCACTGAGACTTACACCTGAGTGCAAAAATGGAGGCTCTAGACCCTTCCAGAGCTGAGATATCGAAACTCAAAATTTCGACCCGAAAAAAAACGACAGTGTTACCCCTTACATTTTTTTGGGGGGGGGGCGAAAAATTAAGTATCCCCAATCTTCTCGAAACTCTGGATTCTGATAGAGGGCACTGAGACTTACACCTGAGTGCAAAAATGGAGGCTCTAGACCCTTCCAGAGCTGAGATATCGAAACTCAAAATTTCGACCCGAAAAAAAAAACGACAGTGTTACCCCTTACGTTTTTTTTTTTTGGGCGAAAAATTAAGTATCCCCAATCTTCTCGAAACTCTGGATTCTGATAGAGGGCACTGAGACTTACACCTGAGTGCAAAAATGGAGGCTCTAGACCCTTCCAGAGCTGAGATATCGAAACTCAAAATTTCGACCTGAAAAAAAAACGACAGTGTTACCCCTTACGTTTTTTTTTTTTGGGCGAAAAATTAAGTTTCCCCAATCTTCTCGAAACTCTGGATTCTGTTAGAGGGCACTGAGACTTACACCTGAGTGCAAAAATGGAGGCTCTAGACCCTTCCAGAGCTGAGATATCGAAACTCAAAATTTCAACCCGAAAAAAAAACGACAGTGTTACCCCTTACGTTTTTTTTTGGGGGGCGAAAAATTAAGTATCCCCAATCTTCTCGAAACTCTGGATTCTGATAGAGGGCACTGAGACTTACACCTGAGTGCAAAAATGGAGGCTCTAGACCCTTCCAGAGCTGAGATATCGAAACTCAAAATTTCGACCCGAAAAAAAAACGACAGTGTTACCCCTTACGTTTTTTTTTTTGGGCGAAAAATTTAGTATCCCCAATCTTCTCGAAACTCTGGATTCTGATAGAGGGCACTGAGACTTACACCTGAGTGCAAAAATGGAGGCTCTAGACCCTTCCAGAGCTGAGATATCGAAACTCAAAATTTCAACCCGAAAAAAAAAACGACAGTGTTACCCCTTACGTTTTTTTGGGGGGGGCGAAAAATTAAGTATCCCCAATCTTCTCGAAACTCTGGATTCTGAAAGAGGGCACTGAGACTTACACCTGAGTGCAAAAATGGAGGCTCTAGACCCTTCCAGAGCTGAGATATCGAAACTCAAAATTTCGACCCGAAAAAAAACGACAGTGTTACCCCTTACATTTTTTTGGGGGGGGGCGAAAAATTAAGTATCCCCAATCTTCTCGAAACTCTGGATTCTGATAGAGGGCACTGAGACTTACACCTGAGTGCAAAAATGGAGGCTCTAGACCCTTCCAGAGCTGAGATATCGAAACTCAAAATTTCGACCCGAAAAAAAAAACGACAGTGTTACCCCTTACGTTTTTTTTTTTTGGGCGAAAAATTAAGTATCCCCAATCTTCTCGAAACTCTGGATTCTGATAGAGGGCACTGAGACTTACACCTGAGTGCAAAAATGGAGGCTCTAGACCCTTCCAGAGCTGAGATATCGAAACTCAAAATTTCGACCTGAAAAAAAAACGACAGTGTTACCCCTTACGTTTTTTTTTTTTGGGCGAAAAATTAAGTTTCCCCAATCTTCTCGAAACTCTGGATTCTGTTAGAGGGCACTGAGACTTACACCTGAGTGCAAAAATGGAGGCTCTAGACCCTTCCAGAGCTGAGATATCGAAACTCAAAATTTCAACCCGAAAAAAAAACGACAGTGTTACCCCTTACGTTTTTTTTTGGGGGGCGAAAAATTAAGTATCCCCAATCTTCTCGAAACTCTGGATTCTGATAGAGGGCACTGAGACTTACACCTGAGTGCAAAAATGGAGGCTCTCGACCCTTCCAGAGCTGAGATATCGAAACTCAAAATTTCGACCCGAAAAAAAACCGACAGTGTTACCCCTTACGTTTTTTTGGGGGGGGGGCGAAAAATTAAGTATCCCCAATCTTCTCGAAACTCTGGATTCTGATAGAGGGCACTGAGACTTACACCTGAGTGCAAAAATGGAGGCTCTAGACCCTTCCAGAGCTGAGATATCGAAACTCAAAATTTCGACCCGAAAAAAAAACGACAGTGTTACCCCTTACGTTTTTTTTGGGGGGGGCGAAAAATTAAGTATCCCCAATCTTCTCGAAACTCTGGATTCTGATAGAGGGCACTGAGACTTACACCTGAGTGCAAAAATGGAGGCTCTAGACCCTTCCAGAGCTGAGATATCGAAACTCAAAATTTCGACCCGAAAAAAAAAACGACAGTGTTACCCCTTACGTTTTTTTTTTTTGGGCGAAAAATTAAGTATCCCCAATCTTCTCGAACCTCTGGATTCTGATAGAGGGCACTGAGACTTACACCTGAGTGCAAAAATGGAGGCTCTAGACCCTTCCAGAGCTGAGATATCGAAACCCAAAATTTCGACCCGAAAAAAAAACGACAGTGTTACCCCTTACGTTTTTTTTTTTTGGGCGAAAAATTAAGTTTCCCCAATCTTCTCGAAACTCTGGATTCTGATAGAGGGCACTGAGACTTACACCTGAGTGCAAAAATGGAGGCTCTAGACCCTTCCAGAGCTGAGATATCGAAACTCAAAATTTCGACCCGAAAAAAAAACGACAGTGTTACCCCTTACGTTTTTTTTTTTGGGCGAAAAATTTAGTATCCCCAATCTTCTCGAAACTCTGGATTCTGATAGAGGGCACTGAGACTTACACCTGAGTGCAAAAATGGAGGCTCTAGACCCTTCCAGAGCTGAGATATCGAAACTCAAAATTTCGACCCGAAAAAAAAAACGACAGTGTTACCCCTTACGTTTTTTTTTTTTGGGCGAAAAATTTAGTATCCCCAATCTTCTTGAAACTCTGGATTCTGATAGAGGGCACTGAGACTTACACCTGAGTGCAAAAATGGAGGCTCTAGACCCTTCCAGAGCTGAGATATCGAAACTCAAAATTTCGACCCGAAAAAAAAACGACAGTGTTACCCCTTACGCTTTTTTTTTTTGGGCGAAAAATTAAGTTTCCCCAATCTTCTCGAAACTCTGGATTCTGATAGAGGGCACTGAGACTTACACCTGAGTGCAAAAATGTAGGCTCTAGACCCTTCCAGAGCTGAGATATCGAAACTCAAAATTTCGACCCGAAAAAAAAACGACAGTGTTACCCCTTACGTTTTTTTTTTTGGGGGGCGAAAAATTAAGTATCCCCAATCCTCTCGAAACTCTGGATTCTGATAGAGGGCACTGAGACTTACACCTGAGTGCAAAAATGGAGGCTCTAGACCCTTCCAGAGCTGAGATATCGAAACTCAAAATTTCGACCCGAAAAAAAAACGACAGTGTTACCCCTTACGTTTTTTTTTTTGGGCGAAAAATTAAGTTTCCCCAATCTTCTCGAAACTCTGGATTCTGATAGAGGGCACTGAGACTTACACCTGAGTGCAAAAATTGAGGCTCTAGACCCTTCCAGAGCTGAGATATCGAAACTCAAAATTTCGACCCGAAAAAAAAACGACAGTGTTACCCCTTACGATTTTTTTTTTGGGCGAAAAATTAAGTATCCCCAATCCTCTCGAAACTCTGGATTCTGATAGGGTGCACTGAGACTTACACCTGAGTGCAAAAATGGAGGCTCTAGACCCTTCCAGAGCTGAGATATCGAAACTCAAAATTTCGACCCGAAAAAAAAACGACAGTGTTACCCCTTACGTTTTTTTGGGGGGGGCGAAAAATTAAGTATCCCCAATCTTCTCGAAACTCTGGATTCTGATAGAGGGCACTGAGACTTACACCTGAGTGCAAAAATGGAGGCTCTAGACCCTTCCAGAGCTGAGATATCGAAACTCAAAATTTCGACCCGAAAAAAAAACGAGAGTGTTACCCCTTACGTTTTTTTTTTTTGGGGCAAAAATTAAGTATCCCCAATCTTCTCGAAACTCTGGATTCTGATAGAGGGCCATGAGACTTAAACCTGAGTGCAAAAATGGAGGCTCTAGACCCTTCCAGAGCTGAGATATCGAAACTCAAAATTTCGACCCGAAAAAAAAAACGACAGTGTTACCCCTTACATTTTTTTTTTTGGGCGAAAAATTAAGTATCCCCAATCTTCTCGAAACTCTGGATTCTGATAGAGGGCACTGAGACTTACACCTGAGTGCAAAAATGGAGGCTCTAGACCCTTCCAGAGCTGAGATATCGAAACTCAAAATTTCGACCCGAAAAAAAAAACGACAGTGTTACCCCTTACGTTTTTTTTTTTTTGGGCGAAAAATTTAGTATCCCCAATCTTCTTGAAACTCTGGATTCTGATAGAGGGCACTGAGACTTACACCTGAGTGCAAAAATGGAGGCTCTAGACCCTTCCAGAGCTGAGATATCGAAACTCAAAATTTCGACCCGAAAAAAAAACGACAGTGTTACCCCTTACGTTTTTTTTTTTTGGGCGAAAAATTAAGTATCCCCAATCTTCTCGAAACTCTGGATTCTGATAGAGGGCACTGAGACTTACACCTGAGTGCAAAAATGGAGGCTCTAGACCCTTCCAGAGCTGAGATATCGAAACTCAAAATTTCGACCCGAAAAAAAAAACGACAGTGTTACCCCTTACATTTTTTTTTTTGGGCGAAAAATTAAGTATCCCCAATCTTCT
Source organism: Pimephales promelas (assembly GCF_988280905.1). Classification (NCBI taxonomy): domain Eukaryota; kingdom Metazoa; phylum Chordata; class Actinopteri; order Cypriniformes; family Leuciscidae; genus Pimephales; species Pimephales promelas. The sequence continues at coordinate 2,405,831 of NC_142782.1, forward strand.
CGAAACTCTGGATTCTGATAGAGGGCACTGAGACTTACACCTGAGTGCAAAAATGGAGGCTCTAGACCCTTCCAGAGCTGAGATATCGAAACTCAAAATTTCGACCCGAAAAAAAAACGACAGTGTTACCCCTTACGTTTTTTTTTTTTGGGCGAAAAATTTAGTATCCCCAATCTTCTTGAAACTCTGGATTCTGATAGAGGGCACTGAGACTTACACCTGAGTGCAAAAATGGAGGCTCTAGACCCTTCCAGAGCTGAGATATCGAAACTCAAAATTTCGACCCGAAAAAAAAACGACAGTGTTACCCCTTACGTTTTTTTTTTTTGGGCGAAAAATTAAGTATCCCCAATCTTCTCGAAACTCTGGATTCTGATAGAGGGCACTGAGACTTACACCTGAGTGCAAAAATGGAGGCTCTAGACCCTTCCAGAGCTGAGATATCGAAACTCAAAATTTCGACCCGAAAAAAAAAACGACAGTGTTACCCCTTACGCTTTTTTTTTTTGGGCGAAAAATTAAGTTTCCCCAATCTTCTCGAAACTCTGGATTCTGATAGAGGGCACTGAGACTTACACCTGAGTGCAAAAATGGAGGCTCTAGACCCTTCCAGAGCTGAGATATCGAAACTCAAAATTTCGACCCGAAAAAAAAACGACAGTGTTACCCCTTACGTTTTTTTTTTTTGGGCGAAAAATTTAGTATCCCCAATCTTCTTGAAACTCTGGATTCTGATAGAGGGCACTGAGACTTACACCTGAGTGCAAAAATGGAGGCTCTAGACCCTTCCAGAGCTGAGATATCGAAACTCAAAATTTCGACCCGAAAAAAAAACGACAGTGTTACCCCTTACGCTTTTTTTTTTGGGCGAAAAATTAAGTTTCCCCAATCTTCTCGAAACTCTGGATTCTGATAGAGGGCACTGAGACTTACACCTGAGTGCAAAAATGTAGGCTCTAGACCCTTCCAGAGCTGAGATATCGAAACTCAAAATTTCGACCCGAAAAAAAAACGACAGTGTTACCCCTTACGTTTTTTTTTTTGGGGGGCGAAAAATTAAGTATCCCCAATCCTCTCGAAACTCTGGATTCTGATAGAGGGCACTGAGACTTACACCTGAGTGCAAAAATGGAGGCTCTAGACCCTTCCAGAGCTGAGATATCGAAACTCAAAATTTCGACCCGAAAAAAAAACGACAGTGTTACCCCTTACGTTTTTTTTTTTTGGGCGAAAAATTAAGTTTCCCCAATCTTCTCGAAACTCTGGATTCTGATAGAGGGCACTGAGACTTACACCTGAGTGCAAAAATTGAGGCTCTAGACCCTTCCAGAGCTGAGATATCGAAACTCAAAATTTCGACCCGAAAAAAAAACGACAGTGTTACCCCTTACGATTTTTTTTTTGGGCGAAAAATTAAGTATCCCCAATCCTCTCGAAACTCTGGATTCTGATAGGGTGCACTGAGACTTACACCTGAGTGCAAAAATGGAGGCTCTAGACCCTTCCAGAGCTGAGATATCGAAACTCAAAATTTCGACCCGAAAAAAAAACGACAGTGTTACCCCTTACGTTTTTTTGGGGGGGGCGAAAAATTAAGTATCCCCAATCTTCTCGAAACTCTGGATTCTGATAGAGGGCACTGAGACTTACACCTGAGTGCAAAAATGGAGGCTCTAGACCCTTCCAGAGCTGAGATATCGAAACTCAAAATTTCGACCCGAAAAAAAAACGAGAGTGTTACCCCTTACGTTTTTTTTTTTTGGGGCAAAAATTAAGTATCCCCAATCTTCTCGAAACTCTGGATTCTGATAGAGGGCCATGAGACTTAAACCTGAGTGCAAAAATGGAGGCTCTAGACCCTTCCAGAGCTGAGATATCGAAACTCAAAATTTCGACCCGAAAAAAAAAACGACAGTGTTACCCCTTACATTTTTTTTTTTGGGCGAAAAATTAAGTATCCCCAATCTTCTCGAAACTCTGGATTCTGATAGAGGGCACTGAGACTTACACCTGAGTGCAAAAATGGAGGCTCTAGACCCTTCCAGAGCTGAGATATCGAAACTCAAAATTTCGACCCGAAAAAAAAAACGACAGTGTTACCCCTTACGTTTTTTTTTTTTTGGGCGAAAAATTTAGTATCCCCAATCTTCTTGAAACTCTGGATTCTGATAGAGGGCACTGAGACTTACACCTGAGTGCAAAAATGGAGGCTCTAGACCCTTCCAGAGCTGAGATATCGAAACTCAAAATTTCGACCCGAAAAAAAAACGACAGTGTTACCCCTTACGTTTTTTTTTTTTGGGCGAAAAATTAAGTATCCCCAATCTTCTCGAAACTCTGGATTCTGATAGAGGGCACTGAGACTTACACCTGAGTGCAAAAATGGAGGCTCTAGACCCTTCCAGAGCTGAGATATCGAAACTCAAAATTTCGACCCGAAAAAAAAAAACGACAGTGTTACCCCTTACATTTTTTTTTTTTGGGCGAAAAATTAAGTATCCCCAATCTTCTCGAAACTCTGGATTCTGATAGAGGGCACTGAGACTTACACCTGAGTGCAAAAATGGAGGCTCTAGACCCTTCCAGAGCTGAGATATCGAAACTCAAAATTTCGACCCGAAAAAAAAACGACAGTGTTACCCCTTACGTTTTTTTTTTTTGGGCGAAAAATTTAGTATCCCCAATCTTCTTGAAACTCTGGATTCTGATAGAGGGCACTGAGACTTACACCTGAGTGCAAAAATGGAGGCTCTAGACCCTTCCAGAGCTGAGATATCGAAACTCAAAATTTCGACCCGAAAAAAAAACGACAGTGTTACCCCTTACGTTTTTTTTTTTTGGGCGAAAAATTAAGTATCCCCAATCTTCTCGAAACTCTGGATTCTGATAGAGGGCACTGAGACTTACACCTGAGTGCAAAAATGGAGGCTCTAGACCCTTCCAGAGCTGAGATATCGAAACTCAAAATTTCGACCCGAAAAAAAAAACGACAGTGTTACCCCTTACGCTTTTTTTTTTTGGGCGAAAAATTAAGTTTCCCCAATCTTCTCGAAACTCTGGATTCTGATAGAGGGCACTGAGACTTACACCTGAGTGCAAAAATGTAGGCTCTAGACCCTTCCAGAGCTGAGATATCGAAACTCAAAATTTCGACCCGAAAAAAAAACGACTGTGTTACCCCTTACGTTTTTTTTTTTTGGGGCGAAAAATTAAGTATCCCCAATCCTCTCGAAACTCTGGATTCTGATAGAGGGCACTGAGACTTACACCTGAGTGCAAAAATGGAGGCTCTAGACCCTTCCAGAGCTGAGATATCGAAACTCAAAATTTCGACCCGAAAAAAAAACGACAGTGTTACCCCTTACGTTTTTTTTTTTTGGGCGAAAAATTAAGTTTCCCCAATCTTCTCGAAACTCTGGATTCTGATAGAGGGCACTGAGACTTACACCTGAGTGCAAAAATTGAGGCTCTAGACCCTTCCAGAGCTGAGATATCGAAACTCAAAATTTCGACCCGAAAAAAAAAACGACAGTGTTACCCCTTACGTTTTTTTTTTTTGGGCCAAAAATTAAGTATCCCCAATCTTCTCTAAACTCTGGATTCTGATAGAGGGCCATGAGACTTAGACCTGAGTGCAAAAATGGAGGCTCTAGACCCTTCCAGAGCTGAGATATCGAAACTCAAAATTTCGACCCGAAAAAAAAACGACAGTGTTACCCCTTACATTTTTTTTTTTCGGCGAAAAATTAAGTATCCCCAATCTTCTCGAAACTCTGGATTCTGATAGAGGGCACTGAGACTTACACCTGAGTGCAAAAATGGAGGCTCTAGACCCTTCCAGAGCTGAGATATCGAAACTCAAAATTTCGACCAGAAAAAAAAACGACAGTGTTACCCCTTACGTTTTTTTTTTTTGGGCGAAAAATTTAGTATCCCCAATCTTCTCGAAACTCTGGATTCTGATAGAGGGCACTGAGACTTACACCTGAGTGCAAAAATGGAGGCTCTAGACCCTTCCAGAGCTGAGATATCGAAACTCAAAATTTCGACCCGAAAAAAAAACGACAGTGTTACCCCTTACGTTTTTTTTTTTTGGGCGAAAAATTTAGTATCCCCAATCTTCTCGAAACTCTGGATTCTGATAGAGGGCACTGAGACTTACACCTGAGTGCAAAAATGGAGGCTCTAGACCCTTCCAGAGCTGAGATATCGAAACTCAAAATTTCAACCCGAAAAAAAAAACGACAGTGTTACCCCTTACGTTTTTTGGGGGGGGCGAAAAATTAAGTATCCCCAATCTTCTCGAAACTCTGGATTCTGAAAGAGGGCACTGAGACTTACACCTGAGTGCAAAAATGGAGGCTCTAGACCCTTCCAGAGCTGAGATATCGAAACTCAAAATTTCGACCCGAAAAAAAACGACAGTGTTACCCCTTACGTTTTTTTGGGGGGGGGCGAAAAATTAAGTATCCCCAATCTTCTCGAAACTCTGGATTCTGATAGAGGGCACTGAGACTTACACCTGAGTGCAAAAATGGAGGCTCTAGACCCTTCCAGAGCTGAGATATCGAAACTCAAAATTTCGACCCGAAAAAAAAAACGACAGTGTTACCCCTTACGTTTTTTTTTTTTGGGCGAAAAATTAAGTATCCCCAATCTTCTCGAAACTCTGGATTCTGATAGAGGGCACTGAGACTTACACCTGAGTGCAAAAATGGAGGCTCTAGACCCTTCCAGAGCTGAGATATCGAAACTCAAAATTTCGACCTGAAAAAAAAACGACAGTGTTACCCCTTACGTTTTTTTTTTTTGGGCGAAAAATTAAGTTTCCCCAATCTTCTCGAAACTCTGGATTCTGTTAGAGGGCACTGAGACTTACACCTGAGTGCAAAAATGGAGGCTCTAGACCCTTCCAGAGCTGAGATATCGAAACTCAAAATTTCAACCCGAAAAAAAAACGACAGTGTTACCCCTTACGTTTTTTTTTGGGGGGCGAAAAATTAAGTATCCCCAATCTTCTCGAAACTCTGGATTCTGATAGAGGGCACTGAGACTTACACCTGAGTGCAAAAATGGAGGCTCTCGACCCTTCCAGAGCTGAGATATCGAAACTCAAAATTTCGACCCGAAAAAAAACCGACAGTGTTACCCCTTACGTTTTTTTGGGGGGGGGGCGAAAAATTAAGTATCCCCAATCTTCTCGAAACTCTGGATTCTGATAGAGGGCACTGAGACTTACACCTGAGTGCAAAAATGGAGGCTCTAGACCCTTCCAGAGCTGAGATATCGAAACTCAAAATTTCGACCCGAAAAAAAAACGACAGTGTTACCCCTTACGTTTTTTTTGGGGGGGGCGAAAAATTAAGTATCCCCAATCTTCTCGAAACTCTGGATTCTGATAGAGGGCACTGAGACTTACACCTGAGTGCAAAAATGGAGGCTCTAGACCCTTCCAGAGCTGAGATATCGAAACTCAAAATTTCGACCCGAAAAAAAAAACGACAGTGTTACCCCTTACGTTTTTTTTTTTTGGGCGAAAAATTAAGTATCCCCAATCTTCTCGAACCTCTGGATTCTGATAGAGGGCACTGAGACTTACACCTGAGTGCAAAAATGGAGGCTCTAGACCCTTCCAGAGCTGAGATATCGAAACCCAAAATTTCGACCCGAAAAAAAAACGACAGTGTTACCCCTTACGTTTTTTTTTTTTGGGCGAAAAATTAAGTTTCCCCAATCTTCTCGAAACTCTGGATTCTGTTAGAGGGCACTGAGACTTACACCTGAGTGCAAAAATGGAGGCTCTAGACCCTTCCAGAGCTGAGATATCGAAACTCAAAATTTCAACCCGAAAAAAAAACGACAGTGTTACCCCTTACGTTTTTTTTTGGGGGGCGAAAAATTAAGTATCCCCAATCTTCTCGAAACTCTGGATTCTGATAGAGGGCACTGAGACTTACACCTGAGTGCAAAAATGGAGGCTCTCGACCCTTCCAGAGCTGAGATATCGAAACTCAAAATTTCGACCCGAAAAAAAAATGACAGTGTTACCCCTTACGTTTTTTTTTTTTGGGCGAAAAATTTAGTTTCCCCAATCTTCTCGAAACTCTGGATTCTGATAGAGGGCACTGAGACTTACACCTGAGTGCAAAAATGTAGGCTCTAGACCCTTCCAGAGCTGAGATATCGAAACTCAAAATTTCGACCCGAAAAAAAAATGACAGTGTTACCCCTTACGCTTTTTTTTTTGGGCGAAAAATTTAGTTTCCCCAATCTTCTCGAAACTCTGGATTCTGATAGAGGGCACTGAGACTTACACCTGAGTGCAAAAATGTAGGCTCTAGACCCTTCCAGAGCTGAGATATCGAAACTCAAAATTTCGACCCGAAAAAAAAACGACAGTGTTACCCCTTACGTTTTTTTTTTTGGGGGGCGAAAAATTAAGTATCCCCAATCCTCTCGAAACTCTGGATTCTGATAGAGGGCACTGAGACTTACACCTGAGTGCAAAAATGGAGGCTCTAGACCCTTCCAGAGCTGAGATATCGAAACTCAAAATTTCGACCCGAAAAAAAAACGACAGTGTTACCCCTTACGTTTTTTTTTTTTGGGCGAAAAATTAAGTTTCCCCAATCTTCTCGAAACTCTGGATTCTGATAGAGGGCACTGAGACTTACACCTGAGTGCAAAAATTGAGGCTCTAGACCCTTCCAGAGCTGAGATATCGAAACTCAAAATTTCGACCCGAAAAAAAAACGACAGTGTTACCCCTTACGATTTTTTTTTTGGGCGAAAAATTAAGTATCCCCAATCCTCTCGAAACTCTGGATTCTGATAGGGTGCACTGAGACTTACACCTGAGTGCAAAAATGGAGGCTCTAGACCCTTCCAGAGCTGAGATATCGAAACTCAAAATTTCGACCCGAAAAAAAAACGACAGTGTTACCCCTTACGTTTTTTTGGGGGGGGCGAAAAATTAAGTATCCCCAATCTTCTCGAAACTCTGGATTCTGATAGAGGGCACTGAGACTTACACCTGAGTGCAAAAATGGAGGCTCTAGACCCTTCCAGAGCTGAGATATCGAAACTCAAAATTTCGACCCGAAAAAAAAACGAGAGTGTTACCACTTACGTTTTTTTTTTTTGGGGCAAAAATTAAGTATCCCCAATCTTCTCGAAACTCTGGATTCTGATAGAGGGCCATGAGACTTAAACCTGAGTGCAAAAATGGAGGCTCTAGACCCTTCCAGAGCTGAGATATCGAAACTCAAAATTTCGACCCGAAAAAAAAAACGACAGTGTTACCCCTTACATTTTTTTTTTTGGGCGAAAAATTAAGTATCCCCAATCTTCTCGAAACTCTGGATTCTGATAGAGGGCACTGAGACTTACACCTGAGTGCAAAAATGGAGGCTCTAGACCCTTCCAGAGCTGAGATATCGAAACTCAAAATTTCGACCCGAAAAAAAAAACGACAGTGTTACCCCTTACGTTTTTTTTTTTTTGGGCGAAAAATTTAGTATCCCCAATCTTCTTGAAACTCTGGATTCTGATAGAGGGCACTGAGACTTACACCTGAGTGCAAAAATGGAGGCTCTAGACCCTTCCAGAGCTGAGATATCGAAACTCAAAATTTCGACCCGAAAAAAAAACGACAGTGTTACCCCTTACGTTTTTTTTTTTTGGGCGAAAAATTAAGTATCCCCAATCTTCTCGAAACTCTGGATTCTGATAGAGGGCACTGAGACTTACACCTGAGTGCAAAAATGGAGGCTCTAGACCCTTCCAGAGCTGAGATATCGAAACTCAAAATTTCGACCCGAAAAAAAAAAACGACAGTGTTACCCCTTACATTTTTTTTTTGGGCGAAAAATTAAGTATCCCCAATCTTCTCGAAACTCTGGATTCTGATAGAGGGCACTGAGACTTACACCTGAGTGCAAAAATGGAGGCTCTAGACCCTTCCAGAGCTGAGATATCGAAACTCAAAATTTCGACCCGAAAAAAAAACGACAGTGTTACCCCTTACGTTTTTTTTTTTTGGGCGAAAAATTTAGTATCCCCAATCTTCTTGAAACTCTGGATTCTGATAGAGGGCACTGAGACTTACACCTGAGTGCAAAAATGGAGGCTCTAGACCCTTCCAGAGCTGAGATATCGAAACTCAAAATTTCGACCCGAAAAAAAAACGACAGTGTTACCCCTTACGTTTTTTTTTTTTGGGCGAAAAATTAAGTATCCCCAATCTTCTCGAAACTCTGGATTCTGATAGAGGGCACTGAGACTTACACCTGAGTGCAAAAATGGAGGCTCTAGACCCTTCCAGAGCTGAGATATCGAAACTCAAAATTTCGACCCGAAAAAAAAAACGACAGTGTTACCCCTTACGCTTTTTTTTTTTGGGCGAAAAATTAAGTTTCCCCAATCTTCTCGAAACTCTGGATTCTGATAGAGGGCACTGAGACTTACACCTGAGTGCAAAAATATAGGCTCTAGACCCTTCCAGAGCTGAGATATCGAAACTCAAAATTTCGACCCGAAAAAAAAACGACTGTGTTACCCCTTACGTTTTTTTTTTTTGGGGCGAAAAATTAAGTATCCCCAATCCTCTCGAAACTCTGGATTCTGATAGAGGGCACTGAGACTTACACCTGAGTGCAAAAATGGAGGCTCTAGACCCTTCCAGAGCTGAGATATCGAAACTCAAAATTTCGACCCGAAAAAAAAACGACAGTGTTACCCCTTACGTTTTTTTTTTTTGGGCGAAAAATTAAGTTTCCCCAATCTTCTCGAAACTCTGGATTCTGATAGAGGGCACTGAGACTTACACCTGAGTGCAAAAATTGAGGCTCTAGACCCTTCCAGAGCTGAGATATCGAAACTCAAAATTTCGACCCGAAAAAAAAAACGACAGTGTTACCCCTTACGTTTTTTTTTTTTGGGCCAAAAATTAAGTATCCCCAATCTTCTCTAAACTCTGGATTCTGATAGAGGGCCATGAGACTTAGACCTGAGTGCAAAAATGGAGGCTCTAGACCCTTCCAGAGCTGAGATATCGAAACTCAAAATTTCGACCCGAAAAAAAAACGACAGTGTTACCCCTTACATTTTTTTTTTTCGGCGAAAAATTAAGTATCCCCAATCTTCTCGAAACTCTGGATTCTGATAGAGGGCACTGAGACTTACACCTGAGTGCAAAAATGGAGGCTCTAGACCCTTCCAGAGCTGAGATATCGAAACTCAAAATTTCGACCAGAAAAAAAAACGACAGTGTTACCCCTTACGTTTTTTTTTTTTGGGCGAAAAATTTAGTATCCCCAATCTTCTCGAAACTCTGGATTCTGATAGAGGGCACTGAGACTTACACCTGAGTGCAAAAATGGAGGCTCTAGACCCTTCCAGAGCTGAGATATCGAAACTCAAAATTTCGACCCGAAAAAAAAACGACAGTGTTACCCCTTACGTTTTTTTTTTTTGGGCGAAAAATTTAGTATCCCCAATCTTCTCGAAACTCTGGATTCTGATAGAGGGCACTGAGACTTACACCTGAGTGCAAAAATGGAGGCTCTAGACCCTTCCAGAGCTGAGATATCGAAACTCAAAATTTCAACCCGAAAAAAAAAACGACAGTGTTACCCCTTACGTTTTTTGGGGGGGGCGAAAAATTAAGTATCCCCAATCTTCTCGAAACTCTGGATTCTGAAAGAGGGCACTGAGACTTACACCTGAGTGCAAAAATGGAGGCTCTAGACCCTTCCAGAGCTGAGATATCGAAACTCAAAATTTCGACCCGAAAAAAAACGACAGTGTTACCCCTTACGTTTTTTTGGGGGGGGGCGAAAAATTAAGTATCCCCAATCTTCTCGAAACTCTGGATTCTGATAGAGGGCACTGAGACTTACACCTGAGTGCAAAAATGGAGGCTCTAGACCCTTCCAGAGCTGAGATATCGAAACTCAAAATTTCGACCCGAAAAAAAAAACGACAGTGTTACCCCTTACGCTTTTTTTTTTTGGGCGAAAAATTAAGTTTCCCCAATCTTCTCGAAACTCTGGATTCTGATAGAGGGCACTGAGACTTACACCTGAGTGCAAAAATATAGGCTCTAGACCCTTCCAGAGCTGAGATATCGAAACTCAAAATTTCGACCCGAAAAAAAAACGACTGTGTTACCCCTTACGTTTTTTTTTTTTGGGGCGAAAAATTAAGTATCCCCAATCCTCTCGAAACTCTGGATTCTGATAGAGGGCACTGAGACTTACACCTGAGTGCAAAAATGGAGGCTCTAGACCCTTCCAGAGCTGAGATATCGAAACTCAAAATTTCGACCCGAAAAAAAAACGACAGTGTTACCCCTTACGTTTTTTTTTTTTGGGCGAAAAATTAAGTTTCCCCAATCTTCTCGAAACTCTGGATTCTGATAGAGGGCACTGAGACTTACACCTGAGTGCAAAAATTGAGGCTCTAGACCCTTCCAGAGCTGAGATATCGAAACTCAAAATTTCGACCCGAAAAAAAAACGACAGTGTTACCCCTTACGTTTTTTTTTTTTTGGGCCAAAAATTAAGTATCCCCAATCTTCTCTAAACTCTGGATTCTGATAGAGGGCCATGAGACTTAGACCTGAGTGCAAAAATGGAGGCTCTAGACCCTTCCAGAGCTGAGATATCGAAACTCAAAATTTCGACCCGAAAAAAAAAACGACAGTGTTACCCCTTACATTTTTTTTTTTCGGCGAAAAATTAAGTATCCCCAATCTTCTCGAAACTCTGGATTCTGATAGAGGGCACTGAGACTTACACCTGAGTGCAAAAATGGAGGCTCTAGACCCTTCCAGAGCTGAGATATCGAAACTCAAAATTTCGACCAGAAAAAAAAACGACAGTGTTACCCCTTACGTTTTTTTTTTTTGGGCGAAAAATTTAGTATCCCCAATCTTCTCGAAACTCTGGATTCTGATAGAGGGCACTGAGACTTACACCTGAGTGCAAAAATGGAGGCTCTAGACCCTTCCAGAGCTGAGATATCGAAACTCAAAATTTCGACCCGAAAAAAAAACGACAGTGTTACCCCTTACGTTTTTTTTTTTTGGGCGAAAAATTTAGTATCCCCAATCTTCTCGAAACTCTGGATTCTGATAGAGGGCACTGAGACTTACACCTGAGTGCAAAAATGGAGGCTCTAGACCCTTCCAGAGCTGAGATATCGAAACTCAAAATTTCAACCCGAAAAAAAAAACGACAGTGTTACCCCTTACGTTTTTTGGGGGGGGCGAAAAATTAAGTATCCCCAATCTTCTCGAAACTCTGGATTCTGAAAGAGGGCACTGAGACTTACACCTGAGTGCAAAAATGGAGGCTCTAGACCCTTCCAGAGCTGAGATATCGAAACTCAAAATTTCGACCCGAAAAAAAACGACAGTGTTACCCCTTACGTTTTTTTGGGGGGGGGCGAAAAATTAAGTATCCCCAATCTTCTCGAAACTCTGGATTCTGATAGAGGGCACTGAGACTTACACCTGAGTGCAAAAATGGAGGCTCTAGACCCTTCCAGAGCTGAGATATCGAAACTCAAAATTTCGACCCGAAAAAAAAAACGACAGTGTTACCCCTTACGTTTTTTTTTTTTGGGCGAAAAATTAAGTATCCCCAATCTTCTCGAAACTCTGGATTCTGATAGAGGGCACTGAGACTTACACCTGAGTGCAAAAATGGAGGCTCTAGACCCTTCCAGAGCTGAGATATCGAAACTCAAAATTTCGACCTGAAAAAAAAACGACAGTGTTACCCCTTACGTTTTTTTTTTTTGGGCGAAAAATTAAGTTTCCCCAATCTTCTCGAAACTCTGGATTCTGTTAGAGGGCACTGAGACTTACACCTGAGTGCAAAAATGGAGGCTCTAGACCCTTCCAGAGCTGAGATATCGAAACTCAAAATTTCAACCCGAAAAAAAAACGACAGTGTTACCCCTTACGTTTTTTTTTTTTGGGCGAAAAATTAAGTATCCCCAATCTTCTCGAAACTCTGGATTCTGATAGAGGGCACTGAGACTTACACCTGAGTGCAAAAATGGAGGCTCTAGACCCTTCCAGAGCTGAGATATCGAAACTCAAAATTTCGACCTGAAAAAAAAACGACAGTGTTACCCCTTACGTTTTTTTTTTTTGGGCGAAAAATTAAGTTTCCCCAATCTTCTCGAAACTCTGGATTCTGTTAGAGGGCACTGAGACTTACACCTGAGTGCAAAAATGGAGGCTCTAGACCCTTCCAGAGCTGAGATATCGAAACTCAAAATTTCAACCCGAAAAAAAAACGACAGTGTTACCCCTTACGTTTTTTTTTGGGGGGCGAAAAATTAAGTATCCCCAATCTTCTCGAAACTCTGGATTCTGATAGAGGGCACTGAGACTTACACCTGAGTGCAAAAATGGAGGCTCTCGACCCTTCCAGAGCTGAGATATCGAAACTCAAAATTTCGACCCGAAAAAAAACCGACAGTGTTACCCCTTACGTTTTTTTGGGGGGGGGCGAAAAATTAAGTATCCCCAATCTTCTCGAAACTCTGGATTCTGATAGAGGGCACTGAGACTTACACCTGAGTGCAAAAATGGAGGCTCTAGACCCTTCCAGAGCTGAGATATCGAAACTCAAAATTTCGACCCGAAAAAAAAACGACAGTGTTACCCCTTACGTTTTTTTTGGGGGGGGCGAAAAATTAAGTATCCCCAATCTTCTCGAAACTCTGGATTCTGATAGAGGGCACTGAGACTTACACCTGAGTGCAAAAATGGAGGCTCTAGACCCTTCCAGAGCTGAGATATCGAAACTCAAAATTTCGACCCGAAAAAAAAAACGACAGTGTTACCCCTTACGTTTTTTTTTTTTGGGCGAAAAATTAAGTATCCCCAATCTTCTCGAACCTCTGGATTCTGATAGAGGGCACTGAGACTTACACCTGAGTGCAAAAATGGAGGCTCTAGACCCTTCCAGAGCTGAGATATCGAAACCCAAAATTTCGACCCGAAAAAAAAAACGACAGTGTTACCCCTTACGTTTTTTTTTTTTGGGCGAAAAATTAAGTTTCCCCAATCTTCTCGAAACTCTGGATTCTGTTAGAGGGCACTGAGACTTACACCTGAGTGCAAAAATGGAGGCTCTAGACCCTTCCAGAGCTGAGATATCGAAACTCAAAATTTCAACCCGAAAAAAAAACGACAGTGTTACCCCTTACGTTTTTTTTTGGGGGGCGAAAAATTAAGTATCCCCAATCTTCTCGAAACTCTGGATTCTGATAGAGGGCACTGAGACTTACACCTGAGTGCAAAAATGGAGGCTCTCGACCCTTCCAGAGCTGAGATATCGAAACTCAAAATTTCGACCCGAAAAAAAAATGACAGTGTTACCCCTTACGTTTTTTTTTTTTGGGCGAAAAATTTAGTTTCCCCAATCTTCTCGAAACTCTGGATTCTGATAGAGGGCACTGAGACTTACACCTGAGTGCAAAAATGTAGGCTCTAGACCCTTCCAGAGCTGAGATATCGAAACTCAAAATTTCGACCCGAAAAAAAAATGACAGTGTTACCCCTTACGTTTTTTTTTTTTGGGCGAAAAATTTAGTTTCCCCAATCTTCTCGAAACTCTGGATTCTGATAGAGGGCACTGAGACTTACACCTGAGTGCAAAAATGTAGGCTCTAGACCCTTCCAGAGCTGAGATATCGAAACTCAAAATTTCGACCCGAAAAAAAAACGACAGTGTTACCCCTTACGTTTTTTTTTTTTGGGCGAAAAATTAAGTATCCCCAATCCTCTCGAAACTGGATTCTGATAGAGGGCACTGAGACTTACACCTGAGTGCAAAAATGGAGGCTCTAGACCCTTCCAGAGCTGAGATATCGAAACTCAAAATTTCGACCCGAAAAAAAAACGACAGTGTTACCCCTTACGTTTTTTTTTTTTGGGCGAAAAATTTAGTATCCCCAATCTTCTCGAAACTCTGGATTCTGATAGAGGGCACTGAGACTTACACCTGAGTGCAAAAATGGAGGCTCTAGACCCTTCCAGAGCTGAGATATCGAAACTCAAAATTTCGACCCGAAAAAAAAAACGACAGTGTTACCCCTTACGTTTTTTTTTTTTTGGGCGAAAAATTTAGTATCCCCAATCTTCTCGAAACTCTGGATTCTGATAGAGGGCACTGAGACTTACACATGAGTGCAAAAATGGAGGCTCTAGACCCTTCCAGAGCTGAGATATCGAAACTCAAAATTTCGACCCGAAAAAAAAACGACAGTGTTACCCCTTACGTTTTTTTGTTTTTTGGGCGAAAAATTTAGTTTCCCCAATCTTCTTGAAACTCTGGATTCTGATAGAGGGCACTGAGACTTACACCTGAGTGCAAAAATGGAGGCTCTAGCCCCTTCCAGAGCTGAGATATCGAAAATCAAAAATTCGGCCCGAAAAAAAAAAACGACAGTGGTACCCCTTACGTTTTTTTTGGGGGGGGCGAAAAATTAAGTTTCTCCAATCTTCCCAAATTCAGATAGAGGGCCATGAGACTTAGACCTGAGTGCAAAAATGGAGGCTCTAGCCCCTTCCAGAGCTTAGATATCGAAACTCAAAAATTCGTCCCGAAAAAAAAACGACAGTGGTACCCCTTACGTTTTTTTTTGGGCGAAAAATTAAGTTTCTCCAATCTTCCCAAATTCTAATAGAGGGCCACGAGACTTAGACCTGAGTGCAAAAATGGAGGCTCTAGTCCCTTCCAGAGCTGAGATATCGAAACTCAAAAATTCAGCCCGAAAAAAAAAACGACAGTGGTACCCCTTACGTTTTTTTTTTTTCTTCCCAAATTCTGATAGAGGGCCATGAGACTTAGATCTGAGTGCAAAAATGGACGCTCTATCCCCTTCCAGAGCTGAGATATCGAAACTCAAAAATTCGGCCCGAAAAAAAAAACGACAGTGGTACCCCTTACGTTTTTTTTTTTTGGGGCGAAAAATTAAGTTTCTCCAATCTTCCCAAATTCTGATAGAAGGCCATGAGACTCAGACCTGAGTGCAAAAATGGAGGCTCTAGCCCCTTCCAGAGCTGAGATATCGAAACTCAAAAATTCGTCCCGAAAAAAAAACGACAGTGGTACCCCTTACGTTTTTTTTTGGGCGAAAAATTAAGTTTCTCCAATCTTCCCAAATTCTAATAGAGGGCCACGAGACTTAGACCTGAGTGCAAAAATGGAGGCTCTAGCCCCTTCCAGAGCTGAGATATCGAAACTCAAAAATTCGGCCCGAAAAAAAAACGACAGTGGTACCCCTTACGTTTTTTTTTGGGGGCGAAAAATTAAGTTTCTCCAATCTTCCCAAATTCTGATAGAGGGCCATGAGACTTAGACCTGAGTGCAAAAATGGAGGCTCTAGCCCCTTCCAGAGCTGAGATATCGAAACTCAAAAATTCAGCCCGAAAAAAAAAAACGACAGTGGTACCCCTTACGTTTTTTTTTTTTCTTCCCAAATTCTGATAGAGGGCCATGAGACTTAGATCTGAGTGCAAAAATGGACGCTCTATCCCCTTCCAGAGCTGAGATATCGAAACTCAAAAATTCGGCCCGAAAAAAAAAACGACAGTGGTACCCCTTACGTTTTTTTTTTTTTTGGGGCGAAAAATTAAGTTTCTCCAATCTTCCCAAATTCTGATAGAGGGCCATGAGACTTAGACCTGAGTGCAAAAATGGAGGCTCTAGCCCCTTCCAGAGCTGAGATATCGAAACTCAAAAATTCGGCCCGAAAAAAAAAACGACAGTGGTACCCCTTACGTTTTTTTTTTTGGGGCGAAAAATAAAGTTTCTCCAATCTTCCCAAATTCTGATAGAGGGCCATGAGACTTAGATCTGATTGCAAAAATGGACGCTCTAGCCCCTTCCAGAGCTGAGATATCGAAACTCAAAAATTCGGCCCGAAAAAAAAAACCACAGTGGTACCCCTTACGTTTTTTTTTTGGGCGAAAAATTAAGTTTCTCCAATCTTCCCAAATTCTGATAGAGGGCCATGAGACTTAGACCTGAGTGCAAAAATGGAGGCTCTAGCCCCTTCCAGAGCTTAGATATCGAAACTCAAAAATTCGGCCCGAAAAAAAAACGACAGTGGTACCCCTTACATTTTTTTTTTAGGCGAAAAATTACGTTTCTCCAATCTTCCCAAATTCTGATAGAGGGCCATGAGACTTAGACCTGAGTGCAAAAATGGAGGCTCTAGCCCCTTCCAGAGCTGAGATATCGAAACTCAAAAATTCGGCCCGAAAAAAAAACGACAGTGGTACCCCTTACGTTTTTTTTTTAGGCGAAAAATTACGTTTCTCCAATCTTCCCAAATTCTGATAGAGGGCCATGAGACTTAGACCTGAGTGCAAAAATGGAGGCTCTAGCCCCTTCCAGAGCTGAGATATCGAAACTCAAAAATTCGGCCCGAAAAAAAAACGACAGTGGTACCCCTTACGTTTTTTTTTTTTGGGGCGAAAAATTACGTTTCTCCAATCTTCCCAAATTCTGATAGATGGCCATGAGACTTAGACCTGAGTGCAAAAATGGAGGCTCTAGCCCCTTCCAGAGCTGAGATATCGAAACTCAAAAATTCGGCCCGAAAAAAAAACGACAGTGGTACCCCTTACGTTTTTTTTTTTTGGGCGAAAAATTAAGTTTCTCCAATCTTCCCAAATTCTGATAGAAGGCCATAAAACTTAGACCTGAGTGCAAAAATGGAGGCTCTAGCCCCTTCCAGAGCTGAGATATCGAAACTCAAAAATTCGGCCCGAAAAAAAAAACGACAGTGGTACCCCTTACGGGTTTTTTTTAGGCGAAAAATTACGTTTCTCCAATCTTCCCAAATTCTGATAGAGGGCCATGAGACTTACACCTGAGTGCAAAAATGGACGCTCTAGCCCCTTCCAGAGCTGAGATATCGAAACTCAAAAATTCGGCCCGAAAAAAAAACGACAGTGGTACCCCTTACGTTTTTTTTGGGGGCGAAAAATTAAGTTTCTCCAATCTTCCCAAATTCTGATAGAGGGCCATGAGACTTAGACCTGAGTGCAAAAATGGAGGCTCTAGCCCCTTCCAGAGCTGAGATATCGAAACTCAAAAATTCAGCCCGAAAAAAAAAAACGACAGTGGTACCCCTTACGTTTTTTTTTTTTTCTTCCCAAATTCTGATAGAGGGCCATGAGACTTAGATCTGAGTGCAAAAATGGACGCTCTATCCCCTTCCAGAGCTGAGATATCGAAACTCAAAAATTCGGCCCGAAAAAAAAAACGACAGTGGTACCCCTTACGTTTTTTTTTTTTGGGGCGAAAAATTAAGTTTCTCCAATCTTCCCAAATTCTGATAGAGGGCCATGAGACTTAGACCTGAGTGCAAAAATGGAGGCTCTAGCCCCTTCCAGAGCTGAGATATCGAAACTCAAAAATTCGGCCCGAAAAAAAAAACGACAGTGGTACCCCTTACGTTTTTTTTTTTGGGGCGAAAAATTAAGTTTCTCCAATCTTCCCAAATTCTGATAGAGGGCCATGAGACTTAGATCTGAGTGCAAAAATGGACGCTCTAGCCCCTTCCAGAGCTGAGATATCGAAACTCAAAAATTCGGCCCGAAAAAAAAAACGACAGTGGTACCCCTTACGTTTTTTTTTTTTGGGCGAAAAATTTAGTATCCCCAATCTTCTCGAAACTCTGGATTCTGATAGAGGGCACTGAGACTTACACCTGAGTGCAAAAATGGAGGCTCTAGACCCTTCCAGAGCTGAGATATCGAAACTCAAAATTTCGACCCGAAAAAAAAACGACAGTGTTACCCCTTACGTTTTTTTTTTTTGGGCGAAAAATTTAGTATCCCCAATCTTCTCGAAACTCTGGATTCTGATAGAGGGCACTGAGACTTACACCTGAGTGCAAAAATGGAGGCTCTAGACCCTTCCAGAGCTGAGATATCGAAACTCAAAATTTCAACCCGAAAAAAAAAACGACAGTGTTACCCCTTACGTTTTTTGGGGGGGGCGAAAAATTAAGTATCCCCAATCTTCTCGAAACTCTGGATTCTGAAAGAGGGCACTGAGACTTACACCTGAGTGCAAAAATGGAGGCTCTAGACCCTTCCAGAGCTGAGATATCGAAACTCAAAATTTCGACCCGAAAAAAAACGACAGTGTTACCCCTTACGTTTTTTTGGGGGGGGGGCGAAAAATTAAGTATCCCCAATCTTCTCGAAACTCTGGATTCTGATAGAGGGCACTGAGACTTACACCTGAGTGCAAAAATGGAGGCTCTAGACCCTTCCAGAGCTGAGATATCGAAACTCAAAATTTCGACCCGAAAAAAAAAACGACAGTGTTACCCCTTACGTTTTTTTTTTTTGGGCGAAAAATTAAGTATCCCCAATCTTCTCGAAACTCTGGATTCTGATAGAGGGCACTGAGACTTACACCTGAGTGCAAAAATGGAGGCTCTAGACCCTTCCAGAGCTGAGATATCGAAACTCAAAATTTCGACCCGAAAAAAAAACGACAGTGTTACCCCTTACATTTTTTTTTTTCGGCGAAAAATTAAGTATCCCCAATCTTCTCGAAACTCTGGATTCTGATAGAGGGCACTGAGACTTACACCTGAGTGCAAAAATGGAGGCTCTAGACCCTTCCAGAGCTGAGATATCGAAACTCAAAATTTCGACCAGAAAAAAAAACGACAGTGTTACCCCTTACGTTTTTTTTTTTTGGGCGAAAAATTTAGTATCCCCAATCTTCTCGAAACTCTGGATTCTGATAGAGGGCACTGAGACTTACACCTGAGTGCAAAAATGGAGGCTCTAGACCCTTCCAGAGCTGAGATATCGAAACTCAAAATTTCGACCCGAAAAAAAAACGACAGTGTTACCCCTTACGTTTTTTTTTTTTGGGCGAAAAATTTAGTATCCCCAATCTTCTCGAAACTCTGGATTCTGATAGAGGGCACTGAGACTTACACCTGAGTGCAAAAATGGAGGCTCTAGACCCTTCCAGAGCTGAGATATCGAAACTCAAAATTTCAACCCGAAAAAAAAAACGACAGTGTTACCCCTTACGTTTTTTGGGGGGGGCGAAAAATTAAGTATCCCCAATCTTCTCGAAACTCTGGATTCTGAAAGAGGGCACTGAGACTTACACCTGAGTGCAAAAATGGAGGCTCTAGACCCTTCCAGAGCTGAGATATCGAAACTCAAAATTTCGACCCGAAAAAAAACGACAGTGTTACCCCTTACGTTTTTTTGGGGGGGGGCGAAAAATTAAGTATCCCCAATCTTCTCGAAACTCTGGATTCTGATAGAGGGCACTGAGACTTACACCTGAGTGCAAAAATGGAGGCTCTAGACCCTTCCAGAGCTGAGATATCGAAACTCAAAATTTCGACCCGAAAAAAAAAACGACAGTGTTACCCCTTACGTTTTTTTTTTTTGGGCGAAAAATTAAGTATCCCCAATCTTCTCGAAACTCTGGATTCTGATAGAGGGCACTGAGACTTACACCTGAGTGCAAAAATGGAGGCTCTAGACCCTTCCAGAGCTGAGATATCGAAACTCAAAATTTCGACCTGAAAAAAAAACGACAGTGTTACCCCTTACGTTTTTTTTTTTTGGGCGAAAAATTAAGTTTCCCCAATCTTCTCGAAACTCTGGATTCTGTTAGAGGGCACTGAGACTTACACCTGAGTGCAAAAATGGAGGCTCTAGACCCTTCCAGAGCTGAGATATCGAAACTCAAAATTTCAACCCGAAAAAAAAACGACAGTGTTACCCCTTACGTTTTTTTTTTTTGGGCGAAAAATTAAGTATCCCCAATCTTCTCGAAACTCTGGATTCTGATAGAGGGCACTGAGACTTACACCTGAGTGCAAAAATGGAGGCTCTAGACCCTTCCAGAGCTGAGATATCGAAACTCAAAATTTCGACCTGAAAAAAAAACGACAGTGTTACCCCTTACGTTTTTTTTTTTTGGGCGAAAAATTAAGTTTCCCCAATCTTCTCGAAACTCTGGATTCTGTTAGAGGGCACTGAGACTTACACCTGAGTGCAAAAATGGAGGCTCTAGACCCTTCCAGAGCTGAGATATCGAAACTCAAAATTTCAACCCGAAAAAAAAACGACAGTGTTACCCCTTACGTTTTTTTTTGGGGGGCGAAAAATTAAGTATCCCCAATCTTCTCGAAACTCTGGATTCTGATAGAGGGCACTGAGACTTACACCTGAGTGCAAAAATGGAGGCTCTCGACCCTTCCAGAGCTGAGATATCGAAACTCAAAATTTCGACCCGAAAAAAAACCGACAGTGTTACCCCTTACGTTTTTTTGGGGGGGGGCGAAAAATTAAGTATCCCCAATCTTCTCGAAACTCTGGATTCTGATAGAGGGCACTGAGACTTACACCTGAGTGCAAAAATGGAGGCTCTAGACCCTTCCAGAGCTGAGATATCGAAACTCAAAATTTCGACCCGAAAAAAAAACGACAGTGTTACCCCTTACGTTTTTTTTGGGGGGGGCGAAAAATTAAGTATCCCCAATCTTCTCGAAACTCTGGATTCTGATAGAGGGCACTGAGACTTACACCTGAGTGCAAAAATGGAGGCTCTAGACCCTTCCAGAGCTGAGATATCGAAACTCAAAATTTCGACCCGAAAAAAAAAACGACAGTGTTACCCCTTACGTTTTTTTTTTTTGGGCGAAAAATTAAGTATCCCCAATCTTCTCGAACCTCTGGATTCTGATAGAGGGCACTGAGACTTACACCTGAGTGCAAAAATGGAGGCTCTAGACCCTTCCAGAGCTGAGATATCGAAACCCAAAATTTCGACCCGAAAAAAAAAACGACAGTGTTACCCCTTACGTTTTTTTTTTTTGGGCGAAAAATTAAGTTTCCCCAATCTTCTCGAAACTCTGGATTCTGTTAGAGGGCACTGAGACTTACACCTGAGTGCAAAAATGGAGGCTCTAGACCCTTCCAGAGCTGAGATATCGAAACTCAAAATTTCAACCCGAAAAAAAAACGACAGTGTTACCCCTTACGTTTTTTTTTGGGGGGCGAAAAATTAAGTATCCCCAATCTTCTCGAAACTCTGGATTCTGATAGAGGGCACTGAGACTTACACCTGAGTGCAAAAATGGAGGCTCTCGACCCTTCCAGAGCTGAGATATCGAAACTCAAAATTTCGACCCGAAAAAAAAATGACAGTGTTACCCCTTACGTTTTTTTTTGTTTGGGCGAAAAATTTAGTTTCCCCAATCTTCTCGAAACTCTGGATTCTGATAGAGGGCACTGAGACTTACACCTGAGTGCAAAAATGTAGGCTCTAGACCCTTACAGAGCTGAGATATCGAAACTCAAAATTTCGACCCGAAAAAAAAATGACAGTGTTACCCCTTACGTTTTTTTTTTTTGGGCGAAAAATTTAGTTTCCCCAATCTTCTCGAAACTCTGGATTCTGATAGAGGGCACTGAGACTTACACCTGAGTGCAAAAATGTAGGCTCTAGACCCTTCCAGAGCTGAGATATCGAAACTCAAAATTTCGACCCGAAAAAAAAACGACAGTGTTACCCCTTACGTTTTTTTTTTTTGGGCGAAAAATTAAGTATCCCCAATCCTCTCGAAACTGGATTCTGATAGAGGGCACTGAGACTTACACCTGAGTGCAAAAATGGAGGCTCTAGACCCTTCCAGAGCTGAGATATCGAAACTCAAAATTTCGACCCGAAAAAAAAACGACAGTGTTACCCCTTACGTTTTTTTTTTTTGGGCGAAAAATTTAGTATCCCCAATCTTCTCGAAACTCTGGATTCTGATAGAGGGCACTGAGACTTACACCTGAGTGCAAAAATGGAGGCTCTAGACCCTTCCAGAGCTGAGATATCGAAACTCAAAATTTCGACCCGAAAAAAAAAACGACAGTGTTACCCCTTACGTTTTTTTTTTTTTGGGCGAAAAATTTAGTATCCCCAATCTTCTCGAAACTCTGGATTCTGATAGAGGGCACTGAGACTTACACATGAGTGCAAAAATGGAGGCTCTAGACCCTTCCAGAGCTGAGATATCGAAACTCAAAATTTCGACCCGAAAAAAAAACGACAGTGTTACCCCTTACGTTTTTTTGTTTTTTGGGCGAAAAATTTAGTTTCCCCAATCTTCTTGAAACTCTGGATTCTGATAGAGGGCACTGAGACTTACACCTGAGTGCAAAAATGGAGGCTCTAGCCCCTTCCAGAGCTGAGATATCGAAAATCAAAAATTCGGCCCGAAAAAAAAAAACGACAGTGGTACCCCTTACGTTTTTTTTGGGGGGGGCGAAAAATTAAGTTTCTCCAATCTTCCCAAATTCAGATAGAGGGCCATGAGACTTAGACCTGAGTGCAAAAATGGAGGCTCTAGCCCCTTCCAGAGCTTAGATATCGAAACTCAAAAATTCGTCCCGAAAAAAAAACGACAGTGGTACCCCTTACGTTTTTTTTTTGGGCGAAAAATTAAGTTTCTCCAATCTTCCCAAATTCTAATAGAGGGCCACGAGACTTAGACCTGAGTGCAAAAATGGAGGCTCTAGTCCCTTCCAGAGCTGAGATATCGAAACTCAAAAATTCAGCCCGAAAAAAAAAAACGACAGTGGTACCCCTTACGTTTTTTTTTTTTCTTCCCAAATTCTGATAGAGGGCCATGAGACTTAGATCTGAGTGCAAAAATGGACGCTCTATCCCCTTCCAGAGCTGAGATATCGAAACTCAAAAATTCGGCCCGAAAAAAAAAACGACAGTGGTACCCCTTACGTTTTTTTTTTTTGGGGCGAAAAATTAAGTTTCTCCAATCTTCCCAAATTCTGATAGAAGGCCATGAGACTCAGACCTGAGTGCAAAAATGGAGGCTCTAGCCCCTTCCAGAGCTGAGATATCGAAACTCAAAAATTCGTCCCGAAAAAAAAACGACAGTGGTACCCCTTACGTTTTTTTTTGGGCGAAAAATTAAGTTTCTCCAATCTTCCCAAATTCTAATAGAGGGCCACGAGACTTAGACCTGAGTGCAAAAATGGAGGCTCTAGCCCCTTCCAGAGCTGAGATATCGAAACTCAAAAATTCGGCCCGAAAAAAAAACGACAGTGGTACCCCTTACGTTTTTTTTTGGGGGCGAAAAATTAAGTTTCTCCAATCTTCCCAAATTCTGATAGAGGGCCATGAGACTTAGACCTGAGTGCAAAAATGGAGGCTCTAGCCCCTTCCAGAGCTGAGATATCGAAACTCAAAAATTCAGCCCGAAAAAAAAAAACGACAGTGGTACCCCTTACGTTTTTTTTTTTTCTTCCCAAATTCTGATAGAGGGCCATGAGACTTAGATCTGAGTGCAAAAATGGACGCTCTATCCCCTTCCAGAGCTGAGATATCGAAACTCAAAAATTCGGCCCGAAAAAAAAAACGACAGTGGTACCCCTTACGTTTTTTTTTTTTTTGGGGCGAAAAATTAAGTTTCTCCAATCTTCCCAAATTCTGATAGAGGGCCATGAGACTTAGACCTGAGTGCAAAAATGGAGGCTCTAGCCCCTTCCAGAGCTGAGATATCGAAACTCAAAAATTCGGCCCGAAAAAAAAAACGACAGTGGTACCCCTTACGTTTTTTTTTTTGGGGCGAAAAATAAAGTTTCTCCAATCTTCCCAAATTCTGATAGAGGGCCATGAGACTTAGATCTGATTGCAAAAATGGACGCTCTAGCCCCTTCCAGAGCTGAGATATCGAAACTCAAAAATTCGGCCCGAAAAAAAAAACCACAGTGGTACCCCTTACGTTTTTTTTTTGGGCGAAAAATTAAGTTTCTCCAATCTTCCCAAATTCTGATAGAGGGCCATGAGACTTAGACCTGAGTGCAAAAATGGAGGCTCTAGCCCCTTCCAGAGCTTAGATATCGAAACTCAAAAATTCGGCCCGAAAAAAAAACGACAGTGGTACCCCTTACATTTTTTTTTTAGGCGAAAAATTACGTTTCTCCAATCTTCCCAAATTCTGATAGAGGGCCATGAGACTTAGACCTGAGTGCAAAAATGGAGGCTCTAGCCCCTTCCAGAGCTGAGATATCGAAACTCAAAAATTCGGCCCGAAAAAAAAACGACAGTGGTACCCCTTACGTTTTTTTTTTAGGCGAAAAATTACGTTTCTCCAATCTTCCCAAATTCTGATAGAGGGCCATGAGACTTAGACCTGAGTGCAAAAATGGAGGCTCTAGCCCCTTCCAGAGCTGAGATATCGAAACTCAAAAATTCGGCCCGAAAAAAAAACGACAGTGGTACCCCTTACGTTTTTTTTTTTGGGGCGAAAAATTACGTTTCTCCAATCTTCCCAAATTCTGATAGATGGCCATGAGACTTAGACCTGAGTGCAAAAATGGAGGCTCTAGCCCCTTCCAGAGCTGAGATATCGAAACTCAAAAATTCGGCCCGAAAAAAAAACGACAGTGGTACCCCTTACGTTTTTTTTTTTTGGGCGAAAAATTAAGTTTCTCCAATCTTCCCAAATTCTGATAGAAGGCCATAAAACTTAGACCTGAGTGCAAAAATGGAGGCTCTAGCCCCTTCCAGAGCTGAGATATCGAAACTCAAAAATTCGGCCCGAAAAAAAAAACGACAGTGGTACCCCTTACGGGTTTTTTTTAGGCGAAAAATTAAGTTTCTCCAATCTTCCCAAATTCTGATAGAGGGCCATGAGACTTACACCTGAGTGCAAAAATGGACGCTCTAGCCCCTTCCAGAGCTGAGATATCGAAACTCAAAAATTCGGCCCGAAAAAAAAACGACAGTGGTACCCCTTACGTTTTTTTTGGGGGCGAAAAATTAAGTTTCTCCAATCTTCCCAAATTCTGATAGAGGGCCATGAGACTTAGACCTGAGTGCAAAAATGGAGGCTCTAGCCCCTTCCAGAGCTGAGATATCGAAACTCAAAAATTCAGCCCGAAAAAAAAAAACGACAGTGGTACCCCTTACGTTTTTTTTTTTTTCTTCCCAAATTCTGATAGAGGGCCATGAGACTTAGATCTGAGTGCAAAAATGGACGCTCTATCCCCTTCCAGAGCTGAGATATCGAAACTCAAAAATTCGGCCCGAAAAAAAAAACGACAGTGGTACCCCTTACGTTTTTTTTTTTTGGGGCGAAAAATTAAGTTTCTCCAATCTTCCCAAATTCTGATAGAGGGCCATGAGACTTAGACCTGAGTGCAAAAATGGAGGCTCTAGCCCCTTCCAGAGCTGAGATATCGAAACTCAAAAATTCGGCCCGAAAAAAAAAACGACAGTGGTACCCCTTACGTTTTTTTTTTTGGGGCGAAAAATTAAGTTTCTCCAATCTTCCCAAATTCTGATAGAGGGCCATGAGACTTAGATCTGAGTGCAAAAATGGACGCTCTAGCCCCTTCCAGAGCTGAGATATCGAAACTCAAAAATTCGGCCCGAAAAAAAAAACGACAGTGGTACCCCTTACGTTTTTTTTTTTTGGGCGAAAAATTTAGTATCCCCAATCTTCTCGAAACTCTGGATTCTGATAGAGGGCACTGAGACTTACACCTGAGTGCAAAAATGGAGGCTCTAGACCCTTCCAGAGCTGAGATATCGAAACTCAAAATTTCGACCCGAAAAAAAAACGACAGTGTTACCCCTTACGTTTTTTTTTTTTGGGCGAAAAATTTAGTATCCCCAATCTTCTCGAAACTCTGGATTCTGATAGAGGGCACTGAGACTTACACCTGAGTGCAAAAATGGAGGCTCTAGACCCTTCCAGAGCTGAGATATCGAAACTCAAAATTTCAACCCGAAAAAAAAAACGACAGTGTTACCCCTTACGTTTTTTGGGGGGGGCGAAAAATTAAGTATCCCCAATCTTCTCGAAACTCTGGATTCTGAAAGAGGGCACTGAGACTTACACCTGAGTGCAAAAATGGAGGCTCTAGACCCTTCCAGAGCTGAGATATCGAAACTCAAAATTTCGACCCGAAAAAAAACGACAGTGTTACCCCTTACGTTTTTTTGGGGGGGGGCGAAAAATTAAGTATCCCCAATCTTCTCGAAACTCTGGATTCTGATAGAGGGCACTGAGACTTACACCTGAGTGCAAAAATGGAGGCTCTAGACCCTTCCAGAGCTGAGATATCGAAACTCAAAATTTCGACCCGAAAAAAAAAACGACAGTGTTACCCCTTACGTTTTTTTTTTTTGGGCGAAAAATTAAGTATCCCCAATCTTCTCGAAACTCTGGATTCTGATAGAGGGCACTGAGACTTACACCTGAGTGCAAAAATGGAGGCTCTAGACCCTTCCAGAGCTGAGATATCGAAACTCAAAATTTCGACCTGAAAAAAAAACGACAGTGTTACCCCTTACGTTTTTTTTTTTTGGGCGAAAAATTAAGTTTCCCCAATCTTCTCGAAACTCTGGATTCTGTTAGAGGGCACTGAGACTTACACCTGAGTGCAAAAATGGAGGCTCTAGACCCTTCCAGAGCTGAGATATCGAAACTCAAAATTTCAACCCGAAAAAAAAACGACAGTGTTACCCCTTACGTTTTTTTTTTTTTGGGCGAAAAATTAAGTATCCCCAATCTTCTCGAAACTCTGGATTCTGATAGAGGGCACTGAGACTTACACCTGAGTGCAAAAATGGAGGCTCTAGACCCTTCCAGAGCTGAGATATCGAAACTCAAAATTTCGACCTGAAAAAAAAACGACAGTGTTACCCCTTACGTTTTTTTTTTTTGGGCGAAAAATTAAGTTTCCCCAATCTTCTCGAAACTCTGGATTCTGTTAGAGGGCACTGAGACTTACACCTGAGTGCAAAAATGGAGGCTCTAGACCCTTCCAGAGCTGAGATATCGAAACTCAAAATTTCGACCCGAAAAAAAAACGACAGTGTTACCCCTTACGTTTTTTTGTTTTTTGGGCGAAAAATTTAGTTTCCCCAATCTTCTTGAAACTCTGGATTCTGATAGAGGGCACTGAGACTTACACCTGAGTGCAAAAATGGAGGCTCTAGCCCCTTCCAGAGCTGAGATATCGAAAATCAAAAATTCGGCCCGAAAAAAAAAAACGACAGTGGTACCCCTTACGTTTTTTTTGGGGGGGGCGAAAAATTAAGTTTCTCCAATCTTCCCAAATTCAGATAGAGGGCCATGAGACTTAGACCTGAGTGCAAAAATGGAGGCTCTAGCCCCTTCCAGAGCTTAGATATCGAAACTCAAAAATTCGTCCCGAAAAAAAAACGACAGTGGTACCCCTTACGTTTTTTTTTTGGGCGAAAAATTAAGTTTCTCCAATCTTCCCAAATTCTAATAGAGGGCCACGAGACTTAGACCTGAGTGCAAAAATGGAGGCTCTAGTCCCTTCCAGAGCTGAGATATCGAAACTCAAAAATTCAGCCCGAAAAAAAAAACGACAGTGGTACCCCTTACGTTTTTTTTTTTTCTTCCCAAATTCTGATAGAGGGCCATGAGACTTAGATCTGAGTGCAAAAATGGACGCTCTATCCCCTTCCAGAGCTGAGATATCGAAACTCAAAAATTCGGCCCGAAAAAAAAAACGACAGTGGTACCCCTTACGTTTTTTTTTTTTGGGGCGAAAAATTAAGTTTCTCCAATCTTCCCAAATTCTGATAGAAGGCCATGAGACTCAGACCTGAGTGCAAAAATGGAGGCTCTAGCCCCTTCCAGAGCTGAGATATCGAAACTCAAAAATTCGTCCCGAAAAAAAAACGACAGTGGTACCCCTTACGTTTTTTTTTGGGCGAAAAATTAAGTTTCTCCAATCTTCCCAAATTCTAATAGAGGGCCACGAGACTTAGACCTGAGTGCAAAAATGGAGGCTCTAGCCCCTTCCAGAGCTGAGATATCGAAACTCAAAAATTCGGCCCGAAAAAAAAACGACAGTGGTACCCCTTACGTTTTTTTTTGGGGGCGAAAAATTAAGTTTCTCCAATCTTCCCAAATTCTGATAGAGGGCCATGAGACTTAGACCTGAGTGCAAAAATGGAGGCTCTAGCCCCTTCCAGAGCTGAGATATCGAAACTCAAAAATTCAGCCCGAAAAAAAAAAACGACAGTGGTACCCCTTACGTTTTTTTTTTTTCTTCCCAAATTCTGATAGAGGGCCATGAGACTTAGATCTGAGTGCAAAAATGGACGCTCTATCCCCTTCCAGAGCTGAGATATCGAAACTCAAAAATTCGGCCCGAAAAAAAAAACGACAGTGGTACCCCTTACGTTTTTTTTTTTTTTGGGGCGAAAAATTAAGTTTCTCCAATCTTCCCAAATTCTGATAGAGGGCCATGAGACTTAGACCTGAGTGCAAAAATGGAGGCTCTAGCCCCTTCCAGAGCTGAGATATCGAAACTCAAAAATTCGGCCCGAAAAAAAAAACGACAGTGGTACCCCTTACGTTTTTTTTTTTGGGGCGAAAAATAAAGTTTCTCCAATCTTCCCAAATTCTGATAGAGGGCCATGAGACTTAGATCTGATTGCAAAAATGGACGCTCTAGCCCCTTCCAGAGCTGAGATATCGAAACTCAAAAATTCGGCCCGAAAAAAAAAACCACAGTGGTACCCCTTACGTTTTTTTTTTGGGCGAAAAATTAAGTTTCTCCAATCTTCCCAAATTCTGATAGAGGGCCATGAGACTTAGACCTGAGTGCAAAAATGGAGGCTCTAGCCCCTTCCAGAGCTTAGATATCGAAACTCAAAAATTCGGCCCGAAAAAAAAACGACAGTGGTACCCCTTACATTTTTTTTTTAGGCGAAAAATTACGTTTCTCCAATCTTCCCAAATTCTGATAGAGGGCCATGAGACTTAGACCTGAGTGCAAAAATGGAGGCTCTAGCCCCTTCCAGAGCTGAGATATCGAAACTCAAAAATTCGGCCCGAAAAAAAAACGACAGTGGTACCCCTTACGTTTTTTTTTTAGGCGAAAAATTACGTTTCTCCAATCTTCCCAAATTCTGATAGAGGGCCATGAGACTTAGACCTGAGTGCAAAAATGGAGGCTCTAGCCCCTTCCAGAGCTGAGATATCGAAACTCAAAAATTCGGCCCGAAAAAAAAACGACAGTGGTACCCCTTACGTTTTTTTTTTTTGGGGCGAAAAATTACGTTTCTCCAATCTTCCCAAATTCTGATAGATGGCCATGAGACTTAGACCTGAGTGCAAAAATGGAGGCTCTAGCCCCTTCCAGAGCTGAGATATCGAAACTCAAAAATTCGGCCCGAAAAAAAAACGACAGTGGTACCCCTTACGTTTTTTTTTTTGGGCGAAAAATTAAGTTTCTCCAATCTTCCCAAATTCTGATAGAAGGCCATAAAACTTAGACCTGAGTGCAAAAATGGAGGCTCTAGCCCCTTCCAGAGCTGAGATATCGAAACTCAAAAATTCGGCCCGAAAAAAAAAACGACAGTGGTACCCCTTACGGGTTTTTTTTAGGCGAAAAATTACGTTTCTCCAATCTTCCCAAATTCTGATAGAGGGCCATGAGACTTACACCTGAGTGCAAAAATGGACGCTCTAGCCCCTTCCAGAGCTGAGATATCGAAACTCAAAAATTCGGCCCGAAAAAAAAACGACAGTGGTACCCCTTACGTTTTTTTTGGGGGCGAAAAATTAAGTTTCTCCAATCTTCCCAAATTCTGATAGAGGGCCATGAGACTTAGACCTGAGTGCAAAAATGGAGGCTCTAGCCCCTTCCAGAGCTGAGATATCGAAACTCAAAAATTCAGCCCGAAAAAAAAAAACGACAGTGGTACCCCTTACGTTTTTTTTTTTTTCTTCCCAAATTCTGATAGAGGGCCATGAGACTTAGATCTGAGTGCAAAAATGGACGCTCTATCCCCTTCCAGAGCTGAGATATCGAAACTCAAAAATTCGGCCCGAAAAAAAAAACGACAGTGGTACCCCTTACGTTTTTTTTTTTTTGGGGCGAAAAATTAAGTTTCTCCAATCTTCCCAAATTCTGATAGAGGGCCATGAGACTTAGACCTGAGTGCAAAAATGGAGGCTCTAGCCCCTTCCAGAGCTGAGATATCGAAACTCAAAAATTCGGCCCGAAAAAAAAAACGACAGTGGTACCCCTTACGTTTTTTTTTTTGGGGCGAAAAATTAAGTTTCTCCAATCTTCCCAAATTCTGATAGAGGGCCATGAGACTTAGATCTGAGTGCAAAAATGGACGCTCTAGCCCCTTCCAGAGCTGAGATATCGAAACTCAAAAATTCGGCCCGAAAAAAAAAACGACAGTGGTACCCCTTACGTTTTTTTTTTTTGGGCGAAAAATTTAGTATCCCCAATCTTCTCGAAACTCTGGATTCTGATAGAGGGCACTGAGACTTACACCTGAGTGCAAAAATGGAGGCTCTAGACCCTTCCAGAGCTGAGATATCGAAACTCAAAATTTCGACCCGAAAAAAAAACGACAGTGTTACCCCTTACGTTTTTTTTTTTTGGGCGAAAAATTTAGTATCCCCAATCTTCTCGAAACTCTGGATTCTGATAGAGGGCACTGAGACTTACACCTGAGTGCAAAAATGGAGGCTCTAGACCCTTCCAGAGCTGAGATATCGAAACTCAAAATTTCAACCCGAAAAAAAAAACGACAGTGTTACCCCTTACGTTTTTTGGGGGGGGCGAAAAATTAAGTATCCCCAATCTTCTCGAAACTCTGGATTCTGAAAGAGGGCACTGAGACTTACACCTGAGTGCAAAAATGGAGGCTCTAGACCCTTCCAGAGCTGAGATATCGAAACTCAAAATTTCGACCCGAAAAAAAACGACAGTGTTACCCCTTACGTTTTTTTGGGGGGGGGCGAAAAATTAAGTATCCCCAATCTTCTCGAAACTCTGGATTCTGATAGAGGGCACTGAGACTTACACCTGAGTGCAAAAATGGAGGCTCTAGACCCTTCCAGAGCTGAGATATCGAAACTCAAAATTTCGACCCGAAAAAAAAAACGACAGTGTTACCCCTTACGTTTTTTTTTTTTGGGCGAAAAATTAAGTATCCCCAATCTTCTCGAAACTCTGGATTCTGATAGAGGGCACTGAGACTTACACCTGAGTGCAAAAATGGAGGCTCTAGACCCTTCCAGAGCTGAGATATCGAAACTCAAAATTTCGACCTGAAAAAAAAACGACAGTGTTACCCCTTACGTTTTTTTTTTTTGGGCGAAAAATTAAGTTTCCCCAATCTTCTCGAAACTCTGGATTCTGTTAGAGGGCACTGAGACTTACACCTGAGTGCAAAAATGGAGGCTCTAGACCCTTCCAGAGCTGAGATATCGAAACTCAAAATTTCAACCCGAAAAAAAAACGACAGTGTTACCCCTTACGTTTTTTTTTTTTGGGCGAAAAATTAAGTATCCCCAATCTTCTCGAAACTCTGGATTCTGATAGAGGGCACTGAGACTTACACCTGAGTGCAAAAATGGAGGCTCTAGACCCTTCCAGAGCTGAGATATCGAAACTCAAAATTTCGACCTGAAAAAAAAACGACAGTGTTACCCCTTACGTTTTTTTTTTTTGGGCGAAAAATTAAGTTTCCCCAATCTTCTCGAAACTCTGGATTCTGTTAGAGGGCACTGAGACTTACACCTGAGTGCAAAAATGGAGGCTCTAGACCCTTCCAGAGCTGAGATATCGAAACTCAAAATTTCAACCCGAAAAAAAAACGACAGTGTTACCCCTTACGTTTTTTTTTGGGGGGCGAAAAATTAAGTATCCCCAATCTTCTCGAAACTCTGGATTCTGATAGAGGGCACTGAGACTTACACCTGAGTGCAAAAATGGAGGCTCTCGACCCTTCCAGAGCTGAGATATCGAAACTCAAAATTTCGACCCGAAAAAAAACCGACAGTGTTACCCCTTACGTTTTTTTGGGGGGGGGCGAAAAATTAAGTATCCCCAATCTTCTCGAAACTCTGGATTCTGATAGAGGGCACTGAGACTTACACCTGAGTGCAAAAATGGAGGCTCTAGACCCTTCCAGAGCTGAGATATCGAAACTCAAAATTTCGACCCGAAAAAAAAACGACAGTGTTACCCCTTACGTTTTTTTTGGGGGGGGCGAAAAATTAAGTATCCCCAATCTTCTCGAAACTCTGGATTCTGATAGAGGGCACTGAGACTTACACCTGAGTGCAAAAATGGAGGCTCTAGACCCTTCCAGAGCTGAGATATCGAAACTCAAAATTTCGACCCGAAAAAAAAAACGACAGTGTTACCCCTTACGTTTTTTTTTTTTGGGCGAAAAATTAAGTATCCCCAATCTTCTCGAACCTCTGGATTCTGATAGAGGGCACTGAGACTTACACCTGAGTGCAAAAATGGAGGCTCTAGACCCTTCCAGAGCTGAGATATCGAAACCCAAAATTTCGACCCGAAAAAAAAAACGACAGTGTTACCCCTTACGTTTTTTTTTTTTGGGCGAAAAATTAAGTTTCCCCAATCTTCTCGAAACTCTGGATTCTGTTAGAGGGCACTGAGACTTACACCTGAGTGCAAAAATGGAGGCTCTAGACCCTTCCAGAGCTGAGATATCGAAACTCAAAATTTCAACCCGAAAAAAAAACGACAGTGTTACCCCTTACGTTTTTTTTTGGGGGGCGAAAAATTAAGTATCCCCAATCTTCTCGAAACTCTGGATTCTGATAGAGGGCACTGAGACTTACACCTGAGTGCAAAAATGGAGGCTCTCGACCCTTCCAGAGCTGAGATATCGAAACTCAAAATTTCGACCCGAAAAAAAAATGACAGTGTTACCCCTTACGTTTTTTTTTTTTTGGGCGAAAAATTTAGTTTCCCCAATCTTCTCGAAACTCTGGATTCTGATAGAGGGCACTGAGACTTACACCTGAGTGCAAAAATGTAGGCTCTAGACCCTTCCAGAGCTGAGATATCGAAACTCAAAATTTCGACCCGAAAAAAAAATGACAGTGTTACCCCTTACGTTTTTTTTGGGGGGGGCGAAAAATTAAGTATCCCCAATCTTCTCGAAACTCTGGATTCTGATAGAGGGCACTGAGACTTACACCTGAGTGCAAAAATGGAGGCTCTAGACCCTTCCAGAGCTGAGATATCGAAACTCAAAATTTCGACCCGAAAAAAAAAACGACAGTGTTACCCCTTACGTTTTTTTTTTTTGGGCGAAAAATTAAGTATCCCCAATCTTCTCGAACCTCTGGATTCTGATAGAGGGCACTGAGACTTACACCTGAGTGCAAAAATGGAGGCTCTAGACCCTTCCAGAGCTGAGATATCGAAACCCAAAATTTCGACCCGAAAAAAAAAACGACAGTGTTACCCCTTACGTTTTTTTTTTTTGGGCGAAAAATTAAGTTTCCCCAATCTTCTCGAAACTCTGGATTCTGTTAGAGGGCACTGAGACTTACACCTGAGTGCAAAAATGGAGGCTCTAGACCCTTCCAGAGCTGAGATATCGAAACTCAAAATTTCAACCCGAAAAAAAAACGACAGTGTTACCCCTTACGTTTTTTTTTGGGGGGCGAAAAATTAAGTATCCCCAATCTTCTCGAAACTCTGGATTCTGATAGAGGGCACTGAGACTTACACCTGAGTGCAAAAATGGAGGCTCTCGACCCTTCCAGAGCTGAGATATCGAAACTCAAAATTTCGACCCGAAAAAAAAATGACAGTGTTACCCCTTACGTTTTTTTTTTTTGGGCGAAAAATTTAGTTTCCCCAATCTTCTCGAAACTCTGGATTCTGATAGAGGGCACTGAGACTTACACCTGAGTGCAAAAATGTAGGCTCTAGACCCTTCCAGAGCTGAGATATCGAAACTCAAAATTTCGACCCGAAAAAAAAATGACAGTGTTACCCCTTACGTTTTTTTTTTTTGGGCGAAAAATTTAGTTTCCCCAATCTTCTCGAAACTCTGGATTCTGATAGAGGGCACTGAGACTTACACCTGAGTGCAAAAATGTAGGCTCTAGACCCTTCCAGAGCTGAGATATCGAAACTCAAAATTTCGACCCGAAAAAAAAACGACAGTGTTACCCCTTACGTTTTTTTTTTTTGGGCGAAAAATTAAGTATCCCCAATCCTCTCGAAACTGGATTCTGATAGAGGGCACTGAGACTTACACCTGAGTGCAAAAATGGAGGCTCTAGACCCTTCCAGAGCTGAGATATCGAAACTCAAAATTTCGACCCGAAAAAAAAACGACAGTGTTACCCCTTACGTTTTTTTTTTTTGGGCGAAAAATTTAGTATCCCCAATCTTCTCGAAACTCTGGATTCTGATAGAGGGCACTGAGACTTACACCTGAGTGCAAAAATGGAGGCTCTAGACCCTTCCAGAGCTGAGATATCGAAACTCAAAATTTCGACCCGAAAAAAAAAACGACAGTGTTACCCCTTACGTTTTTTTTTTTTTGGGCGAAAAATTTAGTATCCCCAATCTTCTCGAAACTCTGGATTCTGATAGAGGGCACTGAGACTTACACATGAGTGCAAAAATGGAGGCTCTAGACCCTTCCAGAGCTGAGATATCGAAACTCAAAATTTCGACCCGAAAAAAAAACGACAGTGTTACCCCTTACGTTTTTTTGTTTTTTGGGCGAAAAATTTAGTTTCCCCAATCTTCTTGAAACTCTGGATTCTGATAGAGGGCACTGAGACTTACACCTGAGTGCAAAAATGGAGGCTCTAGCCCCTTCCAGAGCTGAGATATCGAAAATCAAAAATTCGGCCCGAAAAAAAAAAACGACAGTGGTACCCCTTACGTTTTTTTTGGGGGGGGCGAAAAATTAAGTTTCTCCAATCTTCCCAAATTCAGATAGAGGGCCATGAGACTTAGACCTGAGTGCAAAAATGGAGGCTCTAGCCCCTTCCAGAGCTTAGATATCGAAACTCAAAAATTCGTCCCGAAAAAAAAACGACAGTGGTACCCCTTACGTTTTTTTTTGGGCGAAAAATTAAGTTTCTCCAATCTTCCCAAATTCTAATAGAGGGCCACGAGACTTAGACCTGAGTGCAAAAATGGAGGCTCTAGTCCCTTCCAGAGCTGAGATATCGAAACTCAAAAATTCAGCCCGAAAAAAAAAACGACAGTGGTACCCCTTACGTTTTTTTTTTTTCTTCCCAAATTCTGATAGAGGGCCATGAGACTTAGATCTGAGTGCAAAAATGGACGCTCTATCCCCTTCCAGAGCTGAGATATCGAAACTCAAAAATTCGGCCCGAAAAAAAAAACGACAGTGGTACCCCTTACGTTTTTTTTTTTTGGGGCGAAAAATTAAGTTTCTCCAATCTTCCCAAATTCTGATAGAAGGCCATGAGACTCAGACCTGAGTGCAAAAATGGAGGCTCTAGCCCCTTCCAGAGCTGAGATATCGAAACTCAAAAATTCGTCCCGAAAAAAAAACGACAGTGGTACCCCTTACGTTTTTTTTTGGGCGAAAAATTAAGTTTCTCCAATCTTCCCAAATTCTAATAGAGGGCCACGAGACTTAGACCTGAGTGCAAAAATGGAGGCTCTAGCCCCTTCCAGAGCTGAGATATCGAAACTCAAAAATTCGGCCCGAAAAAAAAACGACAGTGGTACCCCTTACGTTTTTTTTTGGGGGCGAAAAATTAAGTTTCTCCAATCTTCCCAAATTCTGATAGAGGGCCATGAGACTTAGACCTGAGTGCAAAAATGGAGGCTCTAGCCCCTTCCAGAGCTGAGATATCGAAACTCAAAAATTCAGCCCGAAAAAAAAAAACGACAGTGGTACCCCTTACGTTTTTTTTTTTTCTTCCCAAATTCTGATAGAGGGCCATGAGACTTAGATCTGAGTGCAAAAATGGACGCTCTATCCCCTTCCAGAGCTGAGATATCGAAACTCAAAAATTCGGCCCGAAAAAAAAAACGACAGTGGTACCCCTTACGTTTTTTTTTTTTTTGGGGCGAAAAATTAAGTTTCTCCAATCTTCCCAAATTCTGATAGAGGGCCATGAGACTTAGACCTGAGTGCAAAAATGGAGGCTCTAGCCCCTTCCAGAGCTGAGATATCGAAACTCAAAAATTCGGCCCGAAAAAAAAAACGACAGTGGTACCCCTTACGTTTTTTTTTTTGGGGCGAAAAATAAAGTTTCTCCAATCTTCCCAAATTCTGATAGAGGGCCATGAGACTTAGATCTGATTGCAAAAATGGACGCTCTAGCCCCTTCCAGAGCTGAGATATCGAAACTCAAAAATTCGGCCCGAAAAAAAAAACCACAGTGGTACCCCTTACGTTTTTTTTTTGGGCGAAAAATTAAGTTTCTCCAATCTTCCCAAATTCTGATAGAGGGCCATGAGACTTAGACCTGAGTGCAAAAATGGAGGCTCTAGCCCCTTCCAGAGCTTAGATATCGAAACTCAAAAATTCGGCCCGAAAAAAAAACGACAGTGGTACCCCTTACATTTTTTTTTTAGGCGAAAAATTACGTTTCTCCAATCTTCCCAAATTCTGATAGAGGGCCATGAGACTTAGACCTGAGTGCAAAAATGGAGGCTCTAGCCCCTTCCAGAGCTGAGATATCGAAACTCAAAAATTCGGCCCGAAAAAAAAACGACAGTGGTACCCCTTACGTTTTTTTTTTAGGCGAAAAATTACGTTTCTCCAATCTTCCCAAATTCTGATAGAGGGCCATGAGACTTAGACCTGAGTGCAAAAATGGAGGCTCTAGCCCCTTCCAGAGCTGAGATATCGAAACTCAAAAATTCGGCCCGAAAAAAAAACGACAGTGGTACCCCTTACGTTTTTTTTTTTTGGGGCGAAAAATTACGTTTCTCCAATCTTCCCAAATTCTGATAGATGGCCATGAGACTTAGACCTGAGTGCAAAAATGGAGGCTCTAGCCCCTTCCAGAGCTGAGATATCGAAACTCAAAAATTCGGCCCGAAAAAAAAACGACAGTGGTACCCCTTACGTTTTTTTTTTTTGGGCGAAAAATTAAGTTTCTCCAATCTTCCCAAATTCTGATAGAAGGCCATAAAACTTAGACCTGAGTGCAAAAATGGAGGCTCTAGCCCCTTCCAGAGCTGAGATATCGAAACTCAAAAATTCGGCCCGAAAAAAAAAACGACAGTGGTACCCCTTACGGGTTTTTTTTAGGCGAAAAATTACGTTTCTCCAATCTTCCCAAATTCTGATAGAGGGCCATGAGACTTACACCTGAGTGCAAAAATGGACGCTCTAGCCCCTTCCAGAGCTGAGATATCGAAACTCAAAAATTCGGCCCGAAAAAAAAACGACAGTGGTACCCCTTACGTTTTTTTTGGGGGCGAAAAATTAAGTTTCTCCAATCTTCCCAAATTCTGATAGAGGGCCATGAGACTTAGACCTGAGTGCAAAAATGGAGGCTCTAGCCCCTTCCAGAGCTGAGATATCGAAACTCAAAAATTCAGCCCGAAAAAAAAAAACGACAGTGGTACCCCTTACGTTTTTTTTTTTTTCTTCCCAAATTCTGATAGAGGGCCATGAGACTTAGATCTGAGTGCAAAAATGGACGCTCTATCCCCTTCCAGAGCTGAGATATCGAAACTCAAAAATTCGGCCCGAAAAAAAAAACGACAGTGGTACCCCTTACGTTTTTTTTTTTTTGGGGCGAAAAATTAAGTTTCTCCAATCTTCCCAAATTCTGATAGAGGGCCATGAGACTTAGACCTGAGTGCAAAAATGGAGGCTCTAGCCCCTTCCAGAGCTGAGATATCGAAACTCAAAAATTCGGCCCGAAAAAAAAAACGACAGTGGTACCCCTTACGTTTTTTTTTTTGGGGCGAAAAATTAAGTTTCTCCAATCTTCCCAAATTCTGATAGAGGGCCATGAGACTTAGATCTGAGTGCAAAAATGGACGCTCTAGCCCCTTCCAGAGCTGAGATATCGAAACTCAAAAATTCGGCCCGAAAAAAAAAACGACAGTGGTACCCCTTACGTTTTTTTTTTTGGGCGAAAAATTAAGTTTCTCCAATCTTCCCAAATTCTGATAGAGGGCCATGAGACTTAGACCTGAGTGCAAAAATGGAGGCTCTAGCCCCTTCCAGAGCTTAGATATCGAAACTCAAAAATTCGGCCCGATAAAAAAACGACAGTGGTACCCCTTACATTTTTTTTTTAGGCGAAAAATTACGTTTCTCCAATCTTCCCAAATTCTGATAGAGGGCCATGAGACTTAGACCTGAGTGCAAAAATGGAGGCTCTAGCCCCTTCCAGAGCTGAGATATCGAAACTCAAAAATTCGGCCCGAAAAAAAAACGACAGTGGTACCCCTTACGTTTTTTTTTTTGGGGCGAAAAATTACGTTTCTCCAATCTTCCCAAATTCTGATAGAGGGCCATGAGACTTAGACCTGAGTGCAAAAATGGAGGCTCTAGCCCCTTCCAGAGCTGAGATATCGAAACTCAAAAATTCGGCCCGAAAAAAAAACGACAGTGGTACCCCTTACGTTTTTTTTTTTTGGGCGAAAAATTAAGTTTCTCCAATCTTCCCAAATTCTGATAGAAGGCCATAAAACTTAGACCTGAGTGCAAAAATGGAGGCTCTAGCCCCTTCCAGAGCTGAGATATCGAAACTCAAAAATTCGGCCC
Source organism: Pimephales promelas (assembly GCF_988280905.1). Taxonomy (NCBI): domain Eukaryota; kingdom Metazoa; phylum Chordata; class Actinopteri; order Cypriniformes; family Leuciscidae; genus Pimephales; species Pimephales promelas. The sequence continues at coordinate 2,444,452 of NC_142782.1, forward strand.
GAAAAAAAAACGACAGTGGTACCCTTACGGTTTTTTTTTAGGCGAAAAATTACGTTTCTCCAATCTTCCCAAATTCTGATAGAGGGCCATGAGACTTACACCTGAGTGCAAAAATGGACGCTCTAGCCCCTTCCAGAGCTGAGATATCGAAACTCAAAAATTCGGCCCGAAAAAAAAAACGACAGTGGTACCCCTTACGTTTTTTTTTTTGGGCGAAAAATTAAGTATCCCCAATCTTCTCGAAACTCTGGATTCTGATAGAGGGCACTGAGACTTACACCTGAGTGCAAAAATTGAGGCTCTAGACCCTTCCAGAGCTGAGATATCGAAACTCAAAATTTCGACCCGAAAAAAAACGACAGTGTTACCCCTTACGTTTTTTTTTTTTTTGGGCGAAAAATTTAGTTTCCCCAATCTTCTTGAAACTCTGGATTCTGATAGAGGGCACTGAGACTTACACCTGAGTGCAAAAATGGAGGCTCTAGCCCCTTCCAGAGCTGAGATATCGAAAATCAAAAATTCGGCCCGAAAAAAAAAAACGACAGTGGTACCCCTTACGTTTTTTTTGGGGGGGGGGCGAAAAATTAAGTTTCTCCAATCTTCCCAAATTCTGATAGAAGGCCATGAGACTTAGACCTGAGTGCAAAAATGGAGGCTCTAGCCCCTTCCAGAGCTGAGATATCGAAACTCAAAAATTCGTCCCGAAAAAAAAACGACAGTGGTACCCCTTACGTTTTTTTTTTGGGCGAAAAATTAAGTTTCTCCAATCTTCCCAAATTCTAATAGAGGGCCACGAGACTTAGACCTGAGTGCAAAAATGGAGGCTCTAGCCCCTTCCAGAGCTGAGATATCGAAACTCAAAAATTCGGCCCGAAAAAAAAACGACAGTGGTACCCCTTACGTTTTTTTTGGGGGCGAAAAATTAAGTTTCTCCAATCTTCCCAAATTCTGATAGAGGGCCATGAGACTTAGACCTGAGTGCAAAAATGGAGGCTCTAGCCCCTTCCAGAGCTGAGATATCGAAACTCAAAAATTCGGCCCGAAAAAAAAACGACAGTGGTACCCCTTACGTTTTTTTTGGGGGCGAAAAATTAAGTTTCTCCAATCTTCCCAAATTCTGATAGAGGGCCATGAGACTTAGACCTGAGTGCAAAAATGGAGGCTCTAGCCCCTTCCAGAGCTGAGATATCGAAACTCAAAAATTCAGCCCGAAAAAAAAAACGACAGTGGTACCCCTTACGTTTTTTTTTTTCTTCCCAAATTCTGATAGAGGGCCATGAGACTTAGATCTGAGTGCAAAAATGGACGCTCTATCCCCTTCCAGAGCTGAGATATCGAAACTCAAAAATTCGGCCCGAAAAAAAAAACGACAGTGGTACCCCTTACGTTTTTTTTTTTGGGGCGAAAAATTAAGTTTCTCCAATCTTCCCAAATTCTGATAGAGGGCCATGAGACTTAGACCTGAGTGCAAAACTGGAGGCTCTAGCCCCTTCCAGAGCTGAGATATCGAAACTCAAAAATTCGGCCCGAAAAAAAAAACGACAGTGGTACCCCTTACGTTTTTTTTTTTTTTGGGCGAAAAATTAAGTTTCTCCAATCTTCCCAAATTCTGATAGAGGGCCATGAGACTTAGATCTGAGTGCAAAAATGGACGCTCTAGCCCCTTCCAGAGCTGAGATATCGAAACTCAAAAATTCGGCCCGAAAAAAAAAACGACAGTGGTACCCCTTACGTTTTTTTTTTTGGGCGAAAAATTAAGTTTCTCCAATCTTCCCAAATTCTGATAGAGGGCCATGAGACTTAGACCTGAGTGCAAAAATGGAGGCTCTAGCCCCTTCCAGAGCTTAGATATCGAAACTCAAAAATTCGGCCCGAAAAAAAAACGACAGTGGTACCCCTTACGTTTTTTTTTTAGGCGAAAAATTACGTTTCTCCAATATTCCCAAATTCTGATAGAGGGCCATGAGACTTAGACCTGAGTGCAAAAATGGAGGCTCTAGCCCCTTCCAGAGCTGAGATATCGAAACTCAAAAATTCGGCCCGAAAAAAAAACGACAGTGGTACCCCTTACGTTTTTTTTTTTTGGGGCGAAAAATTACGTTTCTCCAATCTTCCCAAATTCTGATAGAGGGCCATGAGACTTAGACCTGAGTGCAAAAATGGAGGCTCTAGCCCCTTCCAGAGCTGAGATATCGAAACTCAAAAATTCGGCCCGAAAAAAAAACGACAGTGGTACCCCTTACGTTTTTTTTTTTTTGGGCGAAAAATTAAGTTTCTCCAATCTTCCCAAATTCTGATAGAAGGCCATAAAACTTAGACCTGAGTGCAAAAATGGAGGCTCTAGCCCCTTCCAGAGCTGAGATATCGAAACTCAAAAATTCGGCCCGAAAAAAAAAACGACAGTGGTACCCCTTACGTTTTTTTTTTGGGCGAAAAATTAAGTTTCTCCAATCTTCCCAAATTCTAATAGAGGGCCACGAGACTTAGACCTGAGTGCAAAAATGGAGGCTCTAGCCCCTTCCAGAGCTGAGATATCGAAACTCAAAAATTCGGCCCGAAAAAAAAACGACAGTGGTACCCCTTACGTTTTTTTTGGGGGCGAAAAATTAAGTTTCTCCAATCTTCCCAAATTCTGATAGAGGGCCATGAGACTTAGACCTGAGTGCAAAAATGGAGGCTCTAGCCCCTTCCAGAGCTGAGATATCGAAACTCAAAAATTCGGCCCGAAAAAAAAACGACAGTGGTACCCCTTACGTTTTTTTTGGGGGCGAAAAATTAAGTTTCTCCAATCTTCCCAAATTCTGATAGAGGGCCATGAGACTTAGACCTGAGTGCAAAAATGGAGGCTCTAGCCCCTTCCAGAGCTGAGATATCGAAACTCAAAAATTCAGCCCGAAAAAAAAAACGACAGTGGTACCCCTTACGTTTTTTTTTTTTTCTTCCCAAATTCTGATAGAGGGCCATGAGACTTAGATCTGAGTGCAAAAATGGACGCTCTATCCCCTTCCAGAGCTGAGATATCGAAACTCAAAAATTCGGCCCGAAAAAAAAAACGACAGTGGTACCCCTTACGTTTTTTTTTTTGGGGCGAAAAATTAAGTTTCTCCAATCTTCCCAAATTCTGATAGAGGGCCATGAGACTTAGACCTGAGTGCAAAACTGGAGGCTCTAGCCCCTTCCAGAGCTGAGATATCGAAACTCAAAAATGCGGCCCGAAAAAAAAAACGACAGTGGTACCCCTTACGTTTTTTTTTTTTTGGGCGAAAAATTAAGTTTCTCCAATCTTCCCAAATTCTGATAGAGGGCCATGAGACTTAGATCTGAGTGCAAAAATGGACGCTCTAGCCCCTTCCAGAGCTGAGATATCGAAACTCAAAAATTCGGCCCGAAAAAAAAAACGACAGTGGTACCCCTTACGTTTTTTTTTTTGGGCGAAAAATTAAGTTTCTCCAATCTTCCCAAATTCTGATAGAGGGCCATGAGACTTAGACCTGAGTGCAAAAATGGAGGCTCTAGCCCCTTCCAGAGCTTAGATATCGAAACTCAAAAATTCGGCCCGAAAAAAAAACGACAGTGGTACCCCTTACGTTTTTTTTTTAGGCGAAAAATTACGTTTCTCCAATATTCCCAAATTCTGATAGAGGGCCATGAGACTTAGACCTGAGTGCAAAAATGGAGGCTCTAGCCCCTTCCAGAGCTGAGATATCGAAACTCAAAAATTCGGCCCGAAAAAAAAACGACAGTGGTACCCCTTACGTTTTTTTTTTTTGGGGCGAAAAATTACGTTTCTCCAATCTTCCCAAATTCTGATAGAGGGCCATGAGACTTAGACCTGAGTGCAAAAATGGAGGCTCTAGCCCCTTCCAGAGCTGAGATATCGAAACTCAAAAATTCGGCCCGAAAAAAAAACGACAGTGGTATCCCTTACGTTTTTTTTTTTTGGGCGAAAAATTAAGTTTCTCCAATCTTCCCAAATTCTGATAGAAGGCCATAAAACTTAGACCTGAGTGCAAAAATGGAGGCTCTAGCCCCTTCCAGAGCTGAGATATCGAAACTCAAAAATTCGGCCCGAAAAAAAAAACGACAGTGGTACCCCTTACGGTTTTTTTTTAGGCGAAAAATTACGTTTCTCCAATCTTCCCAAATTCTGATAGAGGGCCATGAGACTTACACCTGAGTGCAAAAATGGACGCTCTAGCCCCTTCCAGAGCTGAGATATCGAAACTCAAAAATTCGGCCCGAAAAAAAAAACGACAGTGGTACCCCTTACGTTTTTTTTTTTGGGCGAAAAATTAAGTTTCTCCAATCTTCCCAAATTCTGATAGAGGGCCATGAGACTTAGACCTGAGTGCAAAAATTGAGGCTCTAGCCCCTTCCAGAGCTTAGATATCGAAACTTAAAAATTCGGCCCGAAAAAAAAACGACAGTGGTACCCCTTACGTTTTTTTTTTAGGCGAAAAATTACGTTTCTCCAATCTTCCCAAATTCTGATAGAGGGCCATGAGACTTAGACCTGAGTGCAAAAATGGAGGCTCTAGCCCCTTCCAGAGCTGAGATATCGAAACTCAAAAATTCGGCCCGAAAAAAAAAACGACAGTGGTACCCCTTATGTTTTTTTTTTTTGGGCAAAAAATTAAGTTTCTCCAATCTTCCCAAATTCTGATAGAAGGTCATAAAACTTAGACCTGAGTGCAAAAATGGAGGCTCTAGCCCCTTCCAGAGCTGAGATATCGAAACTCAAAAATTCGGCCCGAAAAAAAAAACGACAGTGGTACCCCTTACGTTTTTTTTTAGTCGAAAAATTACGTTTCTCCAATCTTCCCAAATTCTGATAGAGGGCCATGAGACTTACACCTGAGTGCAAAAATGGAGGCTCTAGACCCTTCCAGAGCTGAGATATCGAAACTCAAAATTTCGACCCGAAAAAAAAACGACAGTGTTACCCCTTACGTTTTTTTTTTTTGGGCGAAAAATTAAGTTTCCCCAATCTTCTCGAAACTCTGGATTCTGATAGAGGGCACTGAGACTTACACCTGAGTGCAAAAATGGAGGCTCTAGACCCTTCCAGAGCTGAGATATCGAAACTCAAAATTTCGACCCGAAAAAAAAACGACAGTGTTACCCCTTACGTTTTTTTTTTTTTGGGCGAAAAATTAAGTATCCCCAATCCTCTCGAAACTCTGGATTCTGATAGAGGGCACTGAGACTTACACCTGAGTGCAAAAATGGAGGCTCTAGACCCTTCCAGAGCTGAGATATCGAAACTCAAAATTTCGACCCGAAAAAAAAACGACAGTGTTACCCCTTACGTTTTTTTTTTTTTGGGCGAAAAATTTAGTATCCCCAATCTTCTCGAAACTCTGGATTCTGATAGAGGGCACTGAGACTTACACCTGAGTGCAAAAATGGAGGCTCTAGACCCTTCCAGAGCTGAGATATCTAAACTCAAAATTTCGACCCGAAAAAAAAAACGACAGTGTTACCCCTTACGTTTTTTTGGGGGGGGGGGGCGAAAAATTAAGTATCCCCAATCTTCTCGAAACTCTGGATTCTGATAGAGGGCACTGAGACTTACACCTGAGTGCAAAAATGGAGGCTCTAGACCCTTCCAGAGCTGAGATATCGAAACTCAAAATTTCGACCCGAAAAAAAAACGACAGTGTTACGCCTTACGTTTTTTTTTTTTGGGCGAAAAATTTAGTATCCCCAATCTTCTCGAAACTCTGGATTCTGATAGAGGGCACTGAGACTTACACCTGAGTGCAAAAATGGAGGCTCTAGACCCTTCCAGAGCTGAGACATCGAAACTCAAAATTTCAACCCGAAAAAAAACGACAGTGTTACCCCTTACGTTTTTTATTGGGGGGCGAAAAATTAAGTATGCCCAATCTTCTCGAAACTCTGGATTCTGATAGAGGGCACTGAGACTTACACCTGAGTGCAAAAATGGAGGCTCTCGACCCTTCCAGAGCTGAGATATCGAAACTCAAAATTTCGACCCGAAAAAAAAACGACAGTGTTACCCCTTACGGTTTTTTTTTTTGGGCGAAAAATTTAGTTTCCCCAATCTTCTCGAAACTCTGGATTCTGATAGAGGGCACTGAGACTTACACCTGAGTGCAAAAATGGAGGCTCTAGACCCTTCCAGAGCTGAGATATCGAAACTCAAAATTTCGACCCGAAAAAAAAACGACAGTGTTACCCCTTACGTTTTTTTTTTTTGGGCGAAAAATTAAGTATCCCCAATCTTCTCGAAACTCTGGATTCTGATAGAGGGCACTGAGACTTACACCTGAGTGCAAAAATGGAGGCTCTAGACCCTTCCAGAGCTGAGATATCGAAACTCAAAATTTCGACCCGAAAAAAAAACGACAGTGTTACCCCTTACGTTTTTTTTTTTTTGGGCGAAAAATTTAGTTTCCCCAATCTTCTTGAAACTCTGGATTCTGATAGAGGGCACTGAGACTTACACCTGAGTGCAAAAATGGAGGCTCTAGCCCCTTCCAGAGCTGAGATATCGAAACTCAAAAATTCGGCCCGAAAAAAAAAACGACAGTGGTACCCCTTACGTTTTTTTTTTTGGGCGAAAAATTAATTTTCTCCAATCTTCCCAAATTCTGATAGAAGGCCATAAAACTTAGACCTGAGTGCAAAAATGGAGGCTCTAGCCCCTTCCAGAGCTGAGATATCGAAACTCAAAAATTCGGCCCGAAAAAAAAAACGACAGTGGTACCCCTTACGTTTTTTTTTTGGGCGAAAAATTAAGTTTCTCCAATCTTCCCAAATTCTAATAGAGGGCCACGAGACTTAGACCTGAGTGCAAAAATGGAGGCTCTAGCCCCTTCCAGAGCTGAGATATCGAAACTCAAAAATTCGGCCCGAAAAAAAAACGACAGTGGTACCCCTTACGTTTTTTTTGGGGGCGAAAAATTAAGTTTCTCCAATCTTCCCAAATTCTGATAGAGGGCCATGAGACTTAGACCTGAGTGCAAAAATGGAGGCTCTAGCCCCTTCCAGAGCTGAGATATCGAAACTCAAAAATTCGGCCCGAAAAAAAAACGACAGTGGTACCCCTTACGTTTTTTTTGGGGGCGAAAAATTAAGTTTCTCCAATCTTCCCAAATTCTGATAGAGGGCCATGAGACTTAGACCTGAGTGCAAAAATGGAGGCTCTAGCCCCTTCCAGAGCTGAGATATCGAAACTCAAAAATTCAGCCCGAAAAAAAAAACGACAGTGGTACCCCTTACGTTTTTTTTTTTTTCTTCCCAAATTCTGATAGAGGGCCATGAGACTTAGATCTGAGTGCAAAAATGGACGCTCTATCCCCTTCCAGAGCTGAGATATCGAAACTCAAAAATTCGGCCCGAAAAAAAAAACGACAGTGGTACCCCTTACGTTTTTTTTTTTGGGGCGAAAAATTAAGTTTCTCCAATCTTCCCAAATTCTGATAGAGGGCCATGAGACTTAGACCTGAGTGCAAAACTGGAGGCTCTAGCCCCTTCCAGAGCTGAGATATCGAAACTCAAAAATGCGGCCCGAAAAAAAAAACGACAGTGGTACCCCTTACGTTTTTTTTTTTTTGGGCGAAAAATTAAGTTTCTCCAATCTTCCCAAATTCTGATAGAGGGCCATGAGACTTAGATCTGAGTGCAAAAATGGACGCTCTAGCCCCTTCCAGAGCTGAGATATCGAAACTCAAAAATTCGGCCCGAAAAAAAAAACGACAGTGGTACCCCTTACGTTTTTTTTTTTGGGCGAAAAATTAAGTTTCTCCAATCTTCCCAAATTCTGATAGAGGGCCATGAGACTTAGACCTGAGTGCAAAAATGGAGGCTCTAGCCCCTTCCAGAGCTTAGATATCGAAACTCAAAAATTCGGCCCGAAAAAAAAACGACAGTGGTACCCCTTACGTTTTTTTTTTAGGCGAAAAATTACGTTTCTCCAATATTCCCAAATTCTGATAGAGGGCCATGAGACTTAGACCTGAGTGCAAAAATGGAGGCTCTAGCCCCTTCCAGAGCTGAGATATCGAAACTCAAAAATTCGGCCCGAAAAAAAAACGACAGTGGTACCCCTTACGTTTTTTTTTTTTGGGGCGAAAAATTACGTTTCTCCAATCTTCCCAAATTCTGATAGAGGGCCATGAGACTTAGACCTGAGTGCAAAAATGGAGGCTCTAGCCCCTTCCAGAGCTGAGATATCGAAACTCAAAAATTCGGCCCGAAAAAAAAACGACAGTGGTATCCCTTACGTTTTTTTTTTTTGGGCGAAAAATTAAGTTTCTCCAATCTTCCCAAATTCTGATAGAAGGCCATAAAACTTAGACCTGAGTGCAAAAATGGAGGCTCTAGCCCCTTCCAGAGCTGAGATATCGAAACTCAAAAATTCGGCCCGAAAAAAAAAACGACAGTGGTACCCCTTACGGTTTTTTTTTAGGCGAAAAATTACGTTTCTCCAATCTTCCCAAATTCTGATAGAGGGCCATGAGACTTACACCTGAGTGCAAAAATGGACGCTCTAGCCCCTTCCAGAGCTGAGATATCGAAACTCAAAAATTCGGCCCGAAAAAAAAAACGACAGTGGTACCCCTTACGTTTTTTTTTTTGGGCGAAAAATTAAGTTTCTCCAATCTTCCCAAATTCTGATAGAGGGCCATGAGACTTAGACCTGAGTGCAAAAATTGAGGCTCTAGCCCCTTCCAGAGCTTAGATATCGAAACTTAAAAATTCGGCCCGAAAAAAAAACGACAGTGGTACCCCTTACGTTTTTTTTTTAGGCGAAAAATTACGTTTCTCCAATCTTCCCAAATTCTGATAGAGGGCCATGAGACTTAGACCTGAGTGCAAAAATGGAGGCTCTAGCCCCTTCCAGAGCTGAGATATCGAAACTCAAAAATTCGGCCCGAAAAAAAAAACGACAGTGGTACCCCTTATGTTTTTTTTTTTTGGGCAAAAAATTAAGTTTCTCCAATCTTCCCAAATTCTGATAGAAGGTCATAAAACTTAGACCTGAGTGCAAAAATGGAGGCTCTAGCCCCTTCCAGAGCTGAGATATCGAAACTCAAAAATTCGGCCCGAAAAAAAAAACGACAGTGGTACCCCTTACGTTTTTTTTTAGTCGAAAAATTACGTTTCTCCAATCTTCCCAAATTCTGATAGAGGGCCATGAGACTTACACCTGAGTGCAAAAATGGAGGCTCTAGACCCTTCCAGAGCTGAGATATCGAAACTCAAAATTTCGACCCGAAAAAAAAACGACAGTGTTACCCCTTACGTTTTTTTTTTTTGGGCGAAAAATTAAGTTTCCCCAATCTTCTCGAAACTCTGGATTCTGATAGAGGGCACTGAGACTTACACCTGAGTGCAAAAATGGAGGCTCTAGACCCTTCCAGAGCTGAGATATCGAAACTCAAAATTTCGACCCGAAAAAAAAACGACAGTGTTACCCCTTACGTTTTTTTTTTTTTGGGCGAAAAATTAAGTATCCCCAATCCTCTCGAAACTCTGGATTCTGATAGAGGGCACTGAGACTTACACCTGAGTGCAAAAATGGAGGCTCTAGACCCTTCCAGAGCTGAGATATCGAAACTCAAAATTTCGACCCGAAAAAAAAACGACAGTGTTACCCCTTACGTTTTTTTTTTTTGGGCGAAAAATTTAGTATCCCCAATCTTCTCGAAACTCTGGATTCTGATAGAGGGCACTGAGACTTACACCTGAGTGCAAAAATGGAGGCTCTAGACCCTTCCAGAGCTGAGATATCTAAACTCAAAATTTCGACCCGAAAAAAAAAACGACAGTGTTACCCCTTACGTTTTTTTGGGGGGGGGGGCGAAAAATTAAGTATCCCCAATCTTCTCGAAACTCTGGATTCTGATAGAGGGCACTGAGACTTACACCTGAGTGCAAAAATGGAGGCTCTAGACCCTTCCAGAGCTGAGATATCGAAACTCAAAATTTCGACCCGAAAAAAAAACGACAGTGTTACGCCTTACGTTTTTTTTTTTTGGGCGAAAAATTTAGTATCCCCAATCTTCTCGAAACTCTGGATTCTGATAGAGGGCACTGAGACTTACACCTGAGTGCAAAAATGGAGGCTCTAGACCCTTCCAGAGCTGAGACATCGAAACTCAAAATTTCAACCCGAAAAAAAACGACAGTGTTACCCCTTACGTTTTTTATTGGGGGGCGAAAAATTAAGTATGCCCAATCTTCTCGAAACTCTGGATTCTGATAGAGGGCACTGAGACTTACACCTGAGTGCAAAAATGGAGGCTCTCGACCCTTCCAGAGCTGAGATATCGAAACTCAAAATTTCGACCCGAAAAAAAAACGACAGTGTTACCCCTTACGGTTTTTTTTTTTGGGCGAAAAATTTAGTTTCCCCAATCTTCTCGAAACTCTGGATTCTGATAGAGGGCACTGAGACTTACACCTGAGTGCAAAAATGGAGGCTCTAGACCCTTCCAGAGCTGAGATATCGAAACTCAAAATTTCGACCCGAAAAAAAAACGACAGTGTTACCCCTTACGTTTTTTTTTTTTGGGCGAAAAATTAAGTATCCCCAATCTTCTCGAAACTCTGGATTCTGATAGAGGGCACTGAGACTTACACCTGAGTGCAAAAATGGAGGCTCTAGACCCTTCCAGAGCTGAGATATCGAAACTCAAAATTTCGACCCGAAAAAAAAACGACAGTGTTACCCCTTACGTTTTTTTTTTTTGGGCGAAAAATTTAGTTTCCCCAATCTTCTTGAAACTCTGGATTCTGATAGAGGGCACTGAGACTTACACCTGAGTGCAAAAATGGAGGCTCTAGCCCCTTCCAGAGCTGAGATATCGAAACTCAAAAATTCGGCCCGAAAAAAAAAACGACAGTGGTACCCCTTACGTTTTTTTTTTTGGGCGAAAAATTAATTTTCTCCAATCTTCCCAAATTCTGATAGAGGGCCATGAGACTTAGACCTGAGTGCAAAAATGGAGGCTCTAGCCCCTTCCAGAGCTTAGATATCGAAACTCAAAAATTCGGCCCGAAAAAAAAACGACAGTGGTACCCCTTACGTTTTTTTTTTAGGCGAAAAATTACGTTTCTCCAATCTTCCCAAATTCTGATAGAGGGCCATGAGACTTACACCTGAGTGCAAAAATGGACGCTCTAGCCCCTTCCAGAGCTGAGATATCGAAACTCAAAAATTCGGCCCGAAAAAAAAAACGACAGTGGTACCCCTTACGTTTTTTTTTTTGGGCGAAAAATTAAGTTTCTCCAGTCTTCCCAAATTCTGATAGAGGGCCATGAGACTTAGACCTGAGTGCAAAAATGGAGGCTCTAGCCCCTTCCAGAGCTGAGATATCGAAACTCAAAAATTCGGCCCGAAAAAAAAACGACAGTGGTACCCCTTACGTTTTTTTTTTTTGGGCGAAAAATTAAGTTTCTCCAATCTTCCCAAATTCTGATAGAGGGCCATGAGACTTACACCCGAGTGCAAAAATGGACGCTCTAGCCCCTTCCAGAGCTGAGATATCGAAACTCAAAAATTCGGCCCGAAAAAAAAAACGACAGTGGTACCCCTTACGTTTTTTTTTTTGGGCGAAAAATTAAGTTTCTCCAATCTTCCCAAATTCTGATAGAGGGCCATGAGACTTAGACCTGAGTGCAAAAATTGAGGCTCTAGCCCCTTCCAGAGCTTAGATATCGAAACTTAAAAATTCGGCCCGAAAAAAAAACGACAGTGGTACCCCTTACGTTTTTTTTTTAGGCGAAAAATTACGTTTCTCCAATCTTCCCAAATTCTGATAGAGGGCCATGAGACTTAGACCTGAGTGCAAAAATGGAGGCTCTAGCCCCTTCCAGAGCTGAGATATCGAAACTCAAAAATTCGGCCCGAAAAAAAAACGACAGTGGTACCCCTTATGTTTTTTTTTTTGGGCGAAAAATTAAGTTTCTCCAGTCTTCCCAAATTCTGATAGAGGGCCATGAGACTTAGACCTGAGTGCAAAAATGGAGGCTCTAGCCCCTTCCAGAGCTGAGATATCGAAACTCAAAAATTCGGCCCGAAAAAAAAAACGACAGTGGTACCCCTTACGTTTTTTTTTTTGGGCGAAAAATTAAGTTTCTCCAATCTTCCCAAATTCTGATAGAGGGCCATGAGACTTAGACCTGAGTGCAAAAATTGAGGCTCTAGCCCCTTCCAGAGCTTAGATATCGAAACTTAAAAATTCGGCCCGAAAAAAAAACGACAGTGGTACCCCTTACGTTTTTTTTTTAGGCGAAAAATTACGTTTCTCCAATCTTCCCAAATTCTGATAGAGGGCCATGAGACTTAGACCTGAGTGCAAAAATGGAGGCTCTAGCCCCTTCCAGAGCTGAGATATCGAAACTCAAAAATTCGGCCCGAAAAAAAAACGACAGTGGTACCCCTTATGTTTTTTTTTTGGGCGAAAAATTAAGTTTCTCCAATCTTCCCAAATTCTGATAGAAGGCCATAAAACTTAGACCTGAGTGCAAAAATTGAGGCTCTAGCCCCTTCCAGAGCTGAGATATCGAAACTCAAAAATTCGGCCCGAAAAAAAAAACGACAGTGGTACCCCTTACGGTTTTTTTTTTAGGCGAAAAATTACGTTTCTCCAATCTTCCCAAATTCTGATAGAGGGCCATGAGACTTACACCTGAGTGCAAAAATGGAGGCTCTAGCCCCTTCCAGAGCTGAGATATCGAAACTCAAAAATTCGGCCCGAAAAAAAAAACGACAGTGGTACCCCTTACGTTTTTTTTTTTGGGCGAAAAATTAAGTTTCTCCAATCTTCCCAAATTCTGATAGAGGGCCATGAGACTTAGACCTGAGTGCAAAAATTGAGGCTCTAGCCCCTTCCAGAGCTTAGATATCGAAACTTAAAAATTCGGCCCGAAAAAAAAACGACAGTGGTACCCCTTACGTTTTTTTTTTAGGCGAAAAATTACGTTTCTCCAATCTTCCCAAATTCTGATAGAGGGCCATGAGACTTAGACCTGAGTGCAAAAATGGAGGCTCTAGCCCCTTCCAGAGCTGAGATATCGAAACTCAAAAATTCGGCCCGAAAAAAAAACGACAGTGGTACCCCTTATGTTTTTTTTTTTGGGCGAAAAATTAAGTTTCTCCAATCTTCCCAAATTCTGATAGAAGGCCATAAAACTTAGACCTGAGTGCAAAAATGGAGGCTCTAGCCCCTTCCAGAGCTGAGATATCGAAACTCAAAAATTCGGCCCGAAAAAAAAAACGACAGTGGTACCCCTTACGGTTTTTTTTTTAGGCGAAAAATTACGTTTCTCCAATCTTCCCAAATTCTGATAGAGGGCCATGAGACTTACACCTGAGTGCAAAAATGGAGGCTCTAGACCCTTCCAGAGCTGAGATATCGAAACTCAAAATTTCGACCCGAAAAAAAAACGACAGTGTTACCCCTTACGGTTTTTTTTTTTTTGGGCGAAAAATTAAGTATCCCCAATCCTCTCGAAACTCTGGATTCTGATAGAGGGCACTGAGACTTACACCTGAGAGCAAAAATGGAGGCTCTAGACCCTTCCAGAGCTGAGATATCGAAACTCAAAATTTCGACCCGAAAAAAAAACGACAGTGTTACCCCTTACGTTTTTTTTTTTTGGGCGAAAAATTTAGTATCCCCAATCTTCTCGAAACTCTGGATTCTGATAGAGGGCACTGAGACTTACACCTGAGTGCAAAAATGGAGGCTCTAGACCCTTCCAGAGCTGAGATATCTAAACTCAAAATTTCGACCCGAAAAAAAAAACGACAGTGTTACCCCTTACGTTTTTTTTTGGGGGGGGGGGGCGAAAAATTAAGTATCCCCAATCTTCTCAAAACTCTGGATTCTGATAGAGGGCACTGAGACTTACACCTGAGTGCAAAAATGGAGGCTCTAGACCCTTCCAGAGCTGAGATATCGAAACTCAAAATTTCGACCCGAAAAAAAAACGACAGTGTTACCCCTTACGTTTTTTTTTTTGGGCGAAAAATTTAGTATCCCCAATCTTCTCGAAACTCTGGATTCTGATAGAGGGCACTGAGACTTACACCTGAGTGCAAAAATGGAGGCTCTAGACCCTTCCAGAGCTGAGATATCGAAACTCAAAATTTCGACCCGAAAAAAAAACGACAGTGTTACCCCTTACGTTTTTTTTTTTTTGGGCGAAAAATTTAGTTTCCCCAATCTTCTTGAAACTCTGGATTCTGATAGAGGGCACTGAGACTTACACCTGAGTGCAAAAATGGAGGCTCTAGACCCTTCCAGAGCTGAGATATCGAAACTCAAAATTTCGACCCGAAAAAAAAACGACAGTGTTACCCCTTACGTTTTTTTTTTTTTGGGCGAAAAATTTAGTTTCCCCAATCTTCTTGAAACTCTGGATTCTGATAGAGGGCACTGAGACTTACACCTGAGTGCAAAAATTGAGGCTCTAGCCCCTTCCAGAGCTGAGATATCGAAAATCAAAAATTCGGCCCGAAAAAAAAAACGACAGTGGTACCCCTTACGTTTTTTTTGGGGGGGGCGAAAAATTAAGTTTCTCCAATCTTCCCAAATTCTGATAGAAGGCCATGAGACTTAGACCTGAGTGCAAAAATGGAGGCTCTAGCCCCTTCCAGAAATGAGATATCGAAACTCCAAAATTCGTCCCGAAAAAAAAACGACAGTGGTACCCCTTACGTTTTTTTTTGGGCGAAAAATTAAGTTTCTCCAATCTTCCCAAATTCTGATAGAGGGCCATGAGACTTAGACCTGAGTGCAAAAATGGAGGCTCTAGCCCCTTCCAGAGCTGAGATATCGAAACTCAAAAATTCGGCCCGAAAAAAAAAACGACAGTGGTACCCCTTACGTTTTTTTTTTTTTTTTCCCCAAATTCTGATAGAGGGCCATGAGACTTAGATCTGAGTGCAAAAATGGAGGCTCTAGCCCCTTCCAGAGCTTAGATATCGAAACTCAAAAATTCGGCCCGAAAAAAAAAACGACAGTGGTACCCCTTACATTTTTTTTTTAGGCGAAAAATTACGTTTCTCCAATCTTCCCAAATTCTGATAGAGGGCCATGAGACTTAGACCTGAGTGCAAAAATGGAGGCTCTAGCCCCTTCCAGAGCTGAGATATCGAAACTCAAAAATTCGGCCCAAAAAAAAAACGACAGTGGTACCCCTTACGTTTTTTTTGGGGGGGGGGGAAAATTACGTTTCTCCAATCTTCCCAAATTCTGATAGAGGGCCATGAGACTTAGACCTGAGTGCAAAAATGGAGGCTCTAGCCCCTTCCAGAGCTGAGATATCGAAACTCAAAAATTCGGCCCGAAAAAAAAACGACAGTGGTACCCCTTACGTTTTTTTTTTTCCTTCCCAAATTCTGATAGAGGGCCATGAGACTTAGATCTGAGTGCAAAAATGGACGCTCTATCCCCTTCCAGAGCTGAGATATCGAAACTCAAAAATTCGGCCCGAAAAAAAAAATGACAGTGGTACCCCTTACGTTTTTTTTTTTGGGGCGAAAAATTAAGTTTCTCCAATCTTCCCAAATTCTGATAGAGGGCCATGAGACTTAGACCTGAGTGCAAAAATGGAGGCTCTAGCCCCTTCCAGAGCTGAGATATCGAAACTCAAAAATTCGGCCCGAAAAAAAAAACGACAGTGGTACCCCTTACGTTTTTTTTTTTGGGGCGAAAAATTAAGTTTCTCCAATCTTCCCAAATTCTGATAGAGGGCCATGAGACTTAGATCTGAGTGCAAAAATGGACGCTCTAGCCCCTTCCAGAGCTGAGATATCGAAACTCAAAAATTCGGCCCGAAAAAAAAAACGACAGTGGTACCCCTTACGTTTTTTTTTTTGGGCGAAAAATTAAATTTCTCCAATCTTCCCAAATTCTGATAGAGGGCCATGAGACTTAGACCTGAGTGCAAAAATGGAGGCTCTAGCCCCTTCCAGAGCTTAGATATCGAAACTCAAAAATTCGGCCCGAAAAAAAAACGACAGTGGTACCCCTTACATTTTTTTTTTAGGCGAAAAATTACGTTTCTCCAATCTTCCCAAATTCTGATAGAGGGCCATGAGACTTAGACCTGAGTGCAAAAATGGAGGCTCTAGCCCCTTCCAGAGCTGAGATATCGAAACTCAAAAATTCGGCCCGAAAAAAAAACGACAGTGGTACCCCTTACGTTTTTTTTTTTGGGGGGGAAAAATTACGTTTCTCCAATCTTCCCAAATTCTGATAGAGGGCCATGAGACTTAGACCTGAGTGCAAAAATGGAGGCTCTAGCCCCTTCCAGAGCTGAGATATCGAAACTCAAAAATTCGGCCCGAAAAAAAAACGACAGTGGTACCCCTTACATTTTTTTTTTTGGGCGAAAAATTAAGTTTCTCCAATCTTCCCAAATTCTGATAGAAGGCCATAAAACTTAGACCTGAGTGCAAAAATGGAGGCTCTAGCCCCTTCCAGAGCTGAGATATCGAAACTCAAAAATTCGGCCCGAAAAAAAAACGACAGTGGTACCCCTTACGGGTTTTTTTTAGGCAAAAAATTACGTTTCTCCAATCTTCCCAAATTCTGATAGAGGGCCATGAGACTTACACCTGAGTGCAAAAATGGACGCTCTAGCCCCTTCCAGAGCTGAGATATCGAAACTCAAAAATTCGGCCCGAAAAAAAAAACGACAGTGGTACCCCTTACGTTTTTTTTTTGGGGCGAAAAATTAAGTTTCTCCAGTCTTCCCAAATTCTGATAGAGGGCCATGAGACTTAGACCTGAGTGCAAAAATGGAGGCTCTAGCCCCTTCCAGAGCTGAGATATCGAAACTCAAAAATTCGGCCCGAAAAAAAAACGACAGTGGTACCCCTTACGGTTTTTTTTTTGGGCGAAAAATTAAGTTTCTCCAATCTTCCCAAATTCTGATAGAAGGCCATAAAACTTAGACCTGAGTGCAAAAATTGAGGCTCTAGCCCCTTCCAGAGCTTAGATATCGAAACTTAAAAATTCGGCCCGAAAAAAAAACGACAGTGGTACCCCTTACGTTTTTTTTTTAGGCGAAAAATTACGTTTCTCCAATCTTCCCAAATTCTGATAGAGGGCCATGAGACTTAGACCTGAGTGCAAAAATGGAGGCTCTAGCCCCTTTCAGAGCTGAGATATCGAAACTCAAAAATTCGGCCCGAAAAAAAAAACGACAGTGGTACCCCTTATGTTTTTTTTTTTTGGGCGAAAAATTAAGTTTCTCCAATCTTCCCAAATTCTGATAGAGGGCCATGAGACTTAGATCTGAGTGCAAAAATGGACGCTCTAGCCCCTTCCAGAGCTGAGATATCGAAACTCAAAAATTCGGCCCGAAAAAAAAAACGACAGTGGTACCCCTTACGTTTTTTTTTTTTGGGCGAAAAATTAAGTTTCTCCAATCTTCCCAAATTCTGATAGAGGGCCATGAGACTTAGACCTGAGTGCAAAAATGGAGGCTCTAGCCCCTTCCAGAGCTTAGATATCGAAACTCAAAAATTCGGCCCGAAAAAAAAACGACAGTGGTACCCCTTACGTTTTTTTTTTAGGCGAAAAATTACGTTTCTCCAATCTTCCCAAATTCTGATAGAGGGCCATGAGACTTAGACCTGAGTGCAAAAATGGAGGCTCTAGCCCCTTCCAGAGCTGAGATATCGAAACTCAAAAATTCGGCCCGAAAAAAAAACGACAGTGGTACCCCTTACGTTTTTTTTTTTTGGGCGAAAAATTAAGTTTCTCCAATCTTCCCAAATTCTGATAGAAGGCCATAAAACTTAGACCTGAGTGCAAAAATGGAGGCTCTAGCCCCTTCCAGAGCTGAGATATCGAAACTCAAAAATTCGGCCCGAAAAAAAAACGACAGTGGTACCCCTTACGGGTTTTTTTTAGGCGAAAAATTACGTTTCTCCAATCTTCCCAAATTCTGATAGAGGGCCATGAGACTTACACCTGAGTGCAAAAATGGACGCTCTAGCCCCTTCCAGAGCTGAGATATCGAAACTCAAAAATTCGGCCCGAAAAAAAAAACGACAGTGGTACCCCTTACGTTTTTTTTTTTGGGCGAAAAATTAAGTTTCTCCAGTCTTCCCAAATTCTGATAGAGGGCCATGAGACTTAGACCTGAGTGCAAAAATGGAGGCTCTAGCCCCTTCCAGAGCTGAGATATCGAAACTCAAAAATTCGGCCCGAAAAAAAAACGACAGTGGTACCCCTTACGTTTTTTTTTTTTGGGCGAAAAATTAAGTTTCTCCAATCTTCCCAAATTCTGATAGAGGGCCATGAGACTTACACCTGAGTGCAAAAATGGACGCTCTAGCCCCTTCCAGAGCTGAGATATCGAAACTCAAAAATTCGGCCCGAAAAAAAAAAACGACAGTGGTACCCCTTACGTTTTTTTTTTTGGGCGAAAAATTAAGTTTCTCCAATCTTCCCAAATTCTGATAGAGGGCCATGAGACTTAGACCTGAGTGCAAAAATTGAGGCTCTAGCCCCTTCCAGAGCTTAGATATCGAAACTTAAAAATTCGGCCCGAAAAAAAAACGACAGTGGTACCCCTTACGTTTTTTTTTTAGGCGAAAAATTACGTTTCTCCAATCTTCCCAAATTCTGATAGAGGGCCATGAGACTTAGACCTGAGTGCAAAAATGGAGGCTCTAGCCCCTTCCAGAGCTGAGATATCGAAACTCAAAAATTCGGCCCGAAAAAAAAACGACAGTGGTACCCCTTATGTTTTTTTTTTTTTGGGCGAAAAATTAAGTTTCTCCAGTCTTCCCAAATTCTGATAGAGGGCCATGAGACTTAGACCTGAGTGCAAAAATGGAGGCTCTAGCCCCTTCCAGAGCTGAGATATCGAAACTCAAAAATTCGGCCCGAAAAAAAAACGACAGTGGTACCCCTTACGTTTTTTTTTTTTGGGCGAAAAATTAAGTTTCTCCAATCTTCCCAAATTCTGATAGAGGGCCATGAGACTTACACCTGAGTGCAAAAATGGACGCTCTAGCCCCTTCCAGAGCTGAGATATCGAAACTCAAAAATTCGGCCCGAAAAAAAAAACGACAGTGGTACCCCTTACGTTTTTTTTTTTGGGCGAAAAATTAAGTTTCTCCAATCTTCCCAAATTCTGATAGAGGGCCATGAGACTTAGACCTGAGTGCAAAAATTGAGGCTCTAGCCCCTTCCAGAGCTTAGATATCGAAACTTAAAAATTCGGCCCGAAAAAAAAACGACAGTGGTACCCCTTACGTTTTTTTTTTAGGCGAAAAATTACGTTTCTCCAATCTTCCCAAATTCTGATAGAGGGCCATGAGACTTAGACCTGAGTGCAAAAATGGAGGCTCTAGCCCCTTCCAGAGCTGAGATATCGAAACTCAAAAATTCGGCCCGAAAAAAAAACGACAGTGGTACCCCTTATGTTTTTTTTTTTGGGCGAAAAATTACGTTTCTCCAATCTTCCCAAATTCTGATAGAGGGCCATGAGACTTACACCTGAGTGCAAAAATGGAGGCTCTAGACCCTTCCAGAGCTGAGATATCGAAACTCAAAATTTCGACCCGAAAAAAAAACGACAGTGTTACCCCTTACGTTTTTTTTTTTTTGGGCGAAAAATTAAGTATCCCCAATCCTCTCGAAACTCTGGATTCTGATAGAGGGCACTGAGACTTACACCTGAGAGCAAAAATGGAGGCTCTAGACCCTTCCAGAGCTGAGATATCGAAACTCAAAATTTCGACCCGAAAAAAAAACGACAGTGTTACCCCTTACGTTTTTTTTTTTTGGGCGAAAAATTTAGTATCCCCAATCTTCTCGAAACTCTGGATTCTGATAGAGGGCACTGAGACTTACACCTGAGTGCAAAAATGGAGGCTCTAGACCCTTCCAGAGCTGAGATATCTAAACTCAAAATTTCGACCCGAAAAAAAAAACGACAGTGTTACCCCTTACGTTTTTTTGGGGGGGGGGGGGGCGAAAAATTAAGTATCCCCAATCTTCTCGAAACTCTGGATTCTGATAGAGGGCACTGAGACTTACACCTGAGTGCAAAAATGGAGGCTCTAGACCCTTCCAGAGCTGAGATATCGAAACTCAAAATTTCGACCCGAAAAAAAAACGACAGTGTTACGCCTTACGTTTTTTTTTTTTGGGCGAAAAATTTAGTATCCCCAATCTTCTCGAAACTCTGGATTCTGATAGAGGGCACTGAGACTTATACCTGAGTGCAAAAATGGAGGCTCTAGACCCTTCCAGAGCTGAGATATCGAAACTCAAAATTTCGACCCGAAAAAAAAACGACAGTGTTACCCCTTACGTTTTTTTTTTTGGGCGAAAAATTAAGTATCCCCAATCTTCTCGAAACTCTGGATTCTGATAGAGGGCACTGAGACTTACACCTGAGTGCAAAAATGGAGGCTCTAGACCCTTCCAGAGTTGAGATATCGAAACTCAAAATTTCGACCCGAAAAAAAAAACGACAGTGTTACCCCTTACGTTTTTTTTTTTTTGGGCGAAAAATTTAGTTTCCCCAATCTTCTTGAAACTCTGGATTCTGATAGAGGGCACTGAGACTTACACCTGAGTGCAAAAATTGAGGCTCTAGCCCCTTCCAGAGCTGAGATATCGAAAATCAAAAATTCGGCCCGAAAAAAAAAACGACAGTGGTACCCCTTACGTTTTTTTTGGGGGGGGCGAAAAATTAAGTTTCTCCAATCTTCCCAAATTCTGATAGAAGGCCATGAGACTTAGACCTGAGTGCAAAAATGGAGGCTCTAGCCCCTTCCAGAGCTGAGATATCGAAACTCCAAAATTCGTCCCGAAAAAAAAACGACAGTGGTACCCCTTACGTTTTTTTTTGGGCGAAAAATTAAGTTTCTCCAATCTTCCCAAATTCTGATAGAGGGCCATGAGACTTAGACCTGAGTGCAAAAATGGAGGCTCTAGCCCCTTCCAGAGCTGAGATATCGAAACTCAAAAATTCGGCCCGAAAAAAAAAACGACAGTGGTACCCCTTACGTTTTTTTTTTTTTTCTTCCCAAATTCTGATAGAGGGCCATGAGACTTAGATCTGAGTGCAAAAATGGACGCTCTATCCCCTTCCAGAGCTGAGATATCGAAACTCAAAAATTCGGCCCGAAAAAAAAAACGACAGTGGTACCCCTTACGTTTTTTTTTTTGGGGCGAAAAATTAAGTTTCTCCAATCTTCCCAAATTCTGATAGAGGGCCATGAGACTTAGACCTGAGTGCAAAAATGGAGGCTCTAGCCCCTTCCAGAGCTGAGATATCGAAACTCAAAAATTCGGCCCGAAAAAAAAAAACGACAGTGGTACCCCTTACGTTTTTTTTTTGGGGCGAAAAATTAAGTTTCTCCAATCTTCCCAAATTCTGATAGAGGGCCATGAGACTTAGACCTGAGTGCAAAAATGGAGGCTCTAGCCCCTTCCAGAGCTTAGATATCGAAACTCAAAAATTCGGCCCGAAAAAAAAACGACAGTGGTACCCCTTACGTTTTTTTTTTAGGCGAAAAATTACGTTTCTCCAATCTTCCCAAATTCTGATAGAGGGCCATGAGACTTAGACCTGAGTGCAAAAATGGAGGCTCTAGCCCCTTCCAGAGCTTAGATATCGAAACTCAAAAATTCGGCCCGAAAAAAAAACGACAGTGGTACCCCTTACGTTTTTTTTTTAGGCGAAAAATTACGTTTCTCCAATCTTCCCAAATTCTGATAGAGGGCCATGAGACTTAGACCTGAGTGCAAAAATGGAGGCTCTAGCCCCTTCCAGAGCTGAGATATCGAAACTCAAAAATTCGGCCCGAAAAAAAAACGACAGTGGTACCCCTTACGTTTTTTTTTGGGGGGCGAAAAATTACGTTTCTCCAATCTTCCCAAATTCTGATAGAGGGCCATGAGACTTAGACCTGAGTGCAAAAATAGAGGCTCTAGCCCCTTCCAGAGCTGAGATATCGAAACTCAAAAATTTGGCCCGAAAAAAAAACGACAGTGGTACCCCTTACGTTTTTTTTGTTTTGGGCGAAAAATTAAGTTTCTCCAATCTTCCCAAATTCTGATAGAGGGCCATGAGACTTAGACCTGAGTGCAAAAATTGAGACTCTAGCCCCTTCCAGAGCTTAGATATCGAAACTTAAAAATTCGGCCCGAAAAAAAAACGACAGTGGTACCCCTTACGTTTTTTTTTTTAGGCGAAAAATTACGTTTCTCCAATCTTCCCAAATTCTGATAGAGGGCCATGAGACTTAGACCTGAGTGCAAAAATGGAGGCTCTAGCCCCTTCCAGAGCTGAGATATCGAAACTCAAAAATTCGGCCCGAAAAAAAACCGACAGTGGTACCCCTTACGTTTTTTTTTTTGGGGCGAAAAATTACGTTTCTCCAATCTTCCCAAATTCTGATAGAGGGCCATGAGACTTAGACCTGAGTGCAAAAATTGAGGCTCTAGCCCCTTCCAGAGCTTAGATATCGAAACTTAAAAATTCGGCCCGAAAAAAAAACGACAGTGGTACCCCTTACGTTTTTTTTTTTAGGCGAAAAATTACGTTTCTCCAATCTTCCCAAATTCTGATAGAGGGCCATGAGACTTAGACCTGAGTGCAAAAATGGAGGCTCTAGCCCCTTCCAGAGCTGAGATATCGAAACTCAAAAATTCGGCCCGAAAAAAAAACGACAGTGGTACCCCTTATGTTTTTTTTTTTTGGGCGAAAAATTAAGTTTCTCCAATCTTCCCAAATTCTGATAGAGGGCCATGAGACTTAGACCTGAGTGCAAAAATTGAGGCTCTAGCCCCTTCCAGAGCTGAGATATCGAAACTCAAAATTTCGACCCGAAAAAAAAACGACAGTGTTACCCCTTACGTTTTTTTTTTTTGGGCGAAAAATTTAGTATCCCCAATCTTCTCGAAACTCTGGATTCTGATAGAGGGCACTGAGACTTACACCTGAGTGCAAAAATGGAGGCTCTAGACCCTTCCAGAGCTGAGATATCTAAACTCAAAATTTCGACCCGAAAAAAAAAACGACAGTGTTACCCCTTACGTTTTTTTGGGGGGGGGGGGGGGCGAAAAATTAAGTATCCCCAATCTTCTCGAAACTCTGGATTCTGATAGAGGGCACTGAGACTTACACCTGAGTGCAAAAATGGAGGCTCTAGACCCTTCCAGAGCTGAGATATCGAAACTCAAAATTTCGACCCGAAAAAAAAACGACAGTGTTACGCCTTACGTTTTTTTTTTTTGGGTGAAAAATTTAGTATCCCCAATCTTCTCGAAACTCTGGATTCTGATAGAGGGCACTGAGACTTACACCTGAGTGCAAAAATGGAGGCTCTAGACCCTTCCAGAGCTGAGATATCGAAACTCAAAATTTCGACCCGAAAAAAAAACGACAGTGTTACCCCTTACGTTTTTTTTTTTTTGGGCGAAAAATTTAGTTTCCCCAATCTTCTTGAAACTCTGGATTCTGATAGAGGGCACTGAGACTTACACCTGAGTGCAAAAATTGAGGCTCTAGCCCCTTCCAGAGCTGAGATATCGAAAATCAAAAATTCGGCCCGAAAAAAAAAACGACAGTGGTACCCCTTACGTTTTTTTTGGGGGGGGCGAAAAATTAAGTTTCTCCAATCTTCCCAAATTCTGATAGAAGGCCATGAGACTTAGACCTGAGTGCAAAAATGGAGGCTCTAGCCCCTTCCAGAAATGAGATATCGAAACTCCAAAATTCGTCCCGAAAAAAAAACGACAGTGGTACCCCTTACGTTTTTTTTTGGGCGAAAAATTAAGTTTCTCCAATCTTCCCAAATTCTGATAGAGGGCCATGAGACTTAGACCTGAGTGCAAAAATGGAGGCTCTAGCCCCTTCCAGAGCTGAGATATCGAAACTCAAAAATTCGGCCCGAAAAAAAAACGACAGTGGTACCCCTTACGTTTTTTTTTTTTTTTTCCCCCAAATTCTGATAGAGGGCCATGAGACTTAGATCTGAGTGCAAAAATGGAGGCTCTAGCCCCTTCCAGAGCTTAGATATCGAAACTCAAAAATTCGGCCCGAAAAAAAAACGACAGTGGTACCCCTTACATTTTTTTTTTAGGCGAAAAATTACGTTTCTCCAATCTTCCCAAATTCTGATAGAGGGCCATGAGACTTAGACCTGAGTGCAAAAATGGAGGCTCTAGCCCCTTCCAGAGCTGAGATATCGAAACTCAAAAATTCGGCCCAAAAAAAAAACGACAGTGGTACCCCTTACGTTTTTTTTGGGGGGGGGGGGAAAATTACGTTTCTCCAATCTTCCCAAATTCTGATAGAGGGCCATGAGACTTAGACCTGAGTGCAAAAATGGAGGCTCTAGCCCCTTCCAGAGCTGAGATATCGAAACTCAAAAATTCGGCCCGAAAAAAAAACGACAGTGGTACCCCTTACGTTTTTTTTTTAGGCGAAAAATTACGTTTCTCCAATCTTCCCAAATTCTGATAGAGGGCCATGAGACTTAGACCTGAGTGCAAAAATGGAGGCTCTAGCCCCTTTCAGAGCTGAGATATCGAAACTCAAAAATTCGGCCCGAAAAAAAAAACGACAGTGGTACCCCTTATGTTTTTTTTTTTTTGGGCGAAAAATTAAGTTTCTCCAATCTTCCCAAATTCTGATAGAGGGCCATGAGACTTAGATCTGAGTGCAAAAATGGACGCTCTAGCCCCTTCCAGAGCTGAGATATCGAAACTCAAAAATTCGGCCCGAAAAAAAAAACGACAGTGGTACCCCTTACGTTTTTTTTTTTTGGGCGAAAAATTAAGTTTCTCCAATCTTCCCAAATTCTGATAGAGGGCCATGAGACTTAGACCTGAGTGCAAAAATGGAGGCTCTAGCCCCTTCCAGAGCTTAGATATCGAAACTCAAAAATTCGGCCCGAAAAAAAAACGACAGTGGTACCCCTTACGTTTTTTTTTTAGGCGAAAAATTACGTTTCTCCAATCTTCCCAAATTCTGATAGAGGGCCATGAGACTTAGACCTGAGTGCAAAAATGGAGGCTCTAGCCCCTTCCAGAGCTGAGATATCGAAACTCAAAAATTCGGCCCGAAAAAAAAACGACAGTGGTACCCCTTACGTTTTTTTTTTTGGGGCGAAAAATTACGTTTCTCCAATCTTCACAAATTCTGATAGAGGGCCATGAGACTTAGACCTGAGTGCAAAAATGGAGGCTCTAGCCCCTTCCAGAGCTGAGATATCGAAACTCAAAAATTCGGCCCGAAAAAAAAACGACAGTGGTACCCCTTACGTTTTTTTTTTTTGGGCGAAAAATTAAGTTTCTCCAATCTTCCCAAATTCTGATAGAAGGCCATAAAACTTAGACCTGAGTGCAAAAATGGAGGCTCTAGCCCCTTCCAGAGCTGAGATATCGAAACTCAAAAATTCGGCCCGAAAAAAAAACGACAGTGGTACCCCTTACGGGTTTTTTTTAGGCGAAAAATTACGTTTCTCCAATCTTCCCAAATTCTGATAGAGGGCCATGAGACTTACACCTGAGTGCAAAAATGGACGCTCTAGCCCCTTCCAGAGCTGAGATATCGAAACTCAAAAATTCGGCCCGAAAAAAAAAACGACAGTGGTACCCCTTACGTTTTTTTTTTTGGGCGAAAAATTAAGTTTCTCCAGTCTTCCCAAATTCTGATAGAGGGCCATGAGACTTAGACCTGAGTGCAAAAATGGAGGCTCTAGCCCCTTCCAGAGCTGAGATATCGAAACTCAAAAATTCGGCCCGAAAAAAAACGACAGTGGTACCCCTTACGTTTTTTTTTTTTGGGCGAAAAATTAAGTTTCTCCAATCTTCCCAAATTCTGATAGAGGGCCATGAGACTTACACCTGAGTGCAAAAATGGACGCTCTAGCCCCTTCCAGAGCTGAGATATCGAAACTCAAAAATTCGGCCCGAAAAAAAAAACGACAGTGGTACCCCTTACGTTTTTTTTTTTGGGCGAAAAATTAAGTTTCTCCAATCTTCCCAAATTCTGATAGAGGGCCATGAGACTTAGACCTGAGTGCAAAAATTGAGGCTCTAGCCCCTTCCAGAGCTTAGATATCGAAACTTAAAAATTCGGCCCGAAAAAAAAACGACAGTGGTACCCCTTACGTTTTTTTTTTAGGCGAAAAATTACGTTTCTCCAATCTTCCCAAATTCTGATAGAGGGCCATGAGACTTAGACCTGAGTGCAAAAATGGAGGCTCTAGCCCCTTCCAGAGCTGAGATATCGAAACTCAAAAATTCGGCCCGAAAAAAAAACGACAGTGGTACCCCTTATGTTTTTTTTTTTTTTGGGCGAAAAATTAAGTTTCTCCAGTCTTCCCAAATTCTGATAGAGGGCCATGAGACTTAGACCTGAGTGCAAAAATGGAGGCTCTAGCCCCTTCCAGAGCTGAGATATCGAAACTCAAAAATTCGGCCCGAAAAAAAAACGACAGTGGTACCCCTTACGTTTTTTTTTTTTGGGCGAAAAATTAAGTTTCTCCAATCTTCCCAAATTCTGATAGAGGGCCATGAGACTTACACCTGAGTGCAAAAATGGACGCTCTAGCCCCTTCCAGAGCTGAGATATCGAAACTCAAAAATTCGGCCCGAAAAAAAAAACGACAGTGGTACCCCTTACGTTTTTTTTTTTGGGCGAAAAATTAAGTTTCTCCAATCTTCCCAAATTCTGATAGAGGGCCATGAGACTTAGACCTGAGTGCAAAAATTGAGGCTCTAGCCCCTTCCAGAGCTTAGATATCGAAACTTAAAAATTCGGCCCGAAAAAAAAACGACAGTGGTACCCCTTACGTTTTTTTTTTAGGCGAAAAATTACGTTTCTCCAATCTTCCCAAATTCTGATAGAGGGCCATGAGACTTAGACCTGAGTGCAAAAATGGAGGCTCTAGCCCCTTCCAGAGCTGAGATATCGAAACTCAAAAATTCGGCCCGAAAAAAAAACGACAGTGGTACCCCTTATGTTTTTTTTTTTGGGCGAAAAATTACGTTTCTCCAATCTTCCCAAATTCTGATAGAGGGCCATGAGACTTACACCTGAGTGCAAAAATGGAGGCTCTAGACCCTTCCAGAGCTGAGATATCGAAACTCAAAATTTCGACCCGAAAAAAAAACGACAGTGTTACCCCTTACGTTTTTTTTTTTTTGGGCGAAAAATTAAGTATCCCCAATCCTCTCGAAACTCTGGATTCTGATAGAGGGCACTGAGACTTACACCTGAGAGCAAAAATGGAGGCTCTAGACCCTTCCAGAGCTGAGATATCGAAACTCAAAATTTCGACCCGAAAATAAAACGACAGTGTTACCCCTTACGTTTTTTTTTTTTGGGCGAAAAATTTAGTATCCCCAATCTTCTCGAAACTCTGGATTCTGATAGAGGGCACTGAGACTTACACCTGAGTGCAAAAATGGAGGCTCTAGACCCTTCCAGAGCTGAGATATCTAAACTCAAAATTTCGACCCGAAAAAAAAACGACAGTGTTACCCCTTACGTTTTTTTGGGGGGGGGGGGGGCGAAAAATTAAGTATCCCCAATCTTCTCGAAACTCTGGATTCTGATAGAGGGCACTGAGACTTACACCTGAGTGCAAAAATGGAGGCTCTAGACCCTTCCAGAGCTGAGATATCGAAACTCAAAATTTCGACCCGAAAAAAAAACGACAGTGTTACGCCTTACGTTTTTTTTTTTTGGGCGAAAAATTTAGTATCCCCAATCTTCTCGAAACTCTGGATTCTGATAGAGGGCACTGAGACTTATACCTGAGTGCAAAAATGGAGGCTCTAGACCCTTCCAGAGCTGAGATATCGAAACTCAAAATTTCGACCCGAAAAAAAAACGACAGTGTTACCCCTTACGTTTTTTTTTTTGGGCGAAAAATTAAGTATCCCCAATCTTCTCGAAACTCTGGATTCTGATAGAGGGCACTGAGACTTACACCTGAGTGCAAAAATGGAGGCTCTAGACCCTTCCAGAGTTGAGATATCGAAACTCAAAATTTCGACCCGAAAAAAAAACGACAGTGTTACCCCTTACGTTTTTTTTTTTTTTGGGCGAAAAATTTAGTTTCCCCAATCTTCTTGAAACTCTGGATTCTGATAGAGGGCACTGAGACTTACACCTGAGTGCAAAAATTGAGGCTCTAGCCCCTTCCAGAGCTGAGATATCGAAAATCAAAAATTCGGCCCGAAAAAAAAAACGACAGTGGTACCCCTTACGTTTTTTTTGGGGGGGGCGAAAAATTAAGTTTCTCCAATCTTCCCAAATTCTGATAGAAGGCCATGAGACTTAGACCTGAGTGCAAAAATGGAGGCTCTAGCCCCTTCCAGAGCTGAGATATCGAAACTCCAAAATTCGTCCCGAAAAAAAAACGACAGTGGTACCCCTTACGTTTTTTTTTGGGCGAAAAATTAAGTTTCTCCAATCTTCCCAAATTCTGATAGAGGGCCATGAGACTTAGACCTGAGTGCAAAAATGGAGGCTCTAGCCCCTTCCAGAGCTGAGATATCGAAACTCAAAAATTCGGCCCGAAAAAAAAAACGACAGTGGTACCCCTTACGTTTTTTTTTTTTTTCTTCCCAAATTCTGATAGAGGGCCATGAGACTTAGATCTGAGTGCAAAAATGGACGCTCTATCCCCTTCCAGAGCTGAGATATCGAAACTCAAAAATTCGGCCCGAAAAAAAAAACGACAGTGGTACCCCTTACGTTTTTTTTTTTGGGGCGAAAAATTAAGTTTCTCCAATCTTCCCAAATTCTGATAGAGGGCCATGAGACTTAGACCTGAGTGCAAAAATGGAGGCTCTAGCCCCTTCCAGAGCTGAGATATCGAAACTCAAAAATTCGGCCCGAAAAAAAAAAACGACAGTGGTACCCCTTACGTTTTTTTTTTTGGGGCGAAAAATTAAGTTTCTCCAATCTTCCCAAATTCTGATAGAGGGCCATGAGACTTAGACCTGAGTGCAAAAATGGAGGCTCTAGCCCCTTCCAGAGCTTAGATATCGAAACTCAAAAATTCGGCCCGAAAAAAAAACGACAGTGGTACCCCTTACGTTTTTTTTTTAGGCGAAAAATTACGTTTCTCCAATCTTCCCAAATTCTGATAGAGGGCCATGAGACTTAGACCTGAGTGCAAAAATGGAGGCTCTAGCCCCTTCCAGAGCTTAGATATCGAAACTCAAAAATTCGGCCCGAAAAAAAAACGACAGTGGTACCCCTTACGTTTTTTTTTTAGGCGAAAAATTACGTTTCTCCAATCTTCCCAAATTCTGATAGAGGGCCATGAGACTTAGACCTGAGTGCAAAAATGGAGGCTCTAGCCCCTTCCAGAGCTGAGATATCGAAACTCAAAAATTCGGCCCGAAAAAAAAACGACAGTGGTACCCCTTACGTTTTTTTTTGGGGGGCGAAAAATTACGTTTCTCCAATCTTCCCAAATTCTGATAGAGGGCCATGAGACTTAGACCTGAGTGCAAAAATAGAGGCTCTAGCCCCTTCCAGAGCTGAGATATCGAAACTCAAAAATTTGGCCCGAAAAAAAAACGACAGTGGTACCCCTTACGTTTTTTTTGTTTTGGGCGAAAAATTAAGTTTCTCCAATCTTCCCAAATTCTGATAGAGGGCCATGAGACTTAGACCTGAGTGCAAAAATTGAGACTCTAGCCCCTTCCAGAGCTTAGATATCGAAACTTAAAAATTCGGCCCGAAAAAAAAACGACAGTGGTACCCCTTACGTTTTTTTTTTTAGGCGAAAAATTACGTTTCTCCAATCTTCCCAAATTCTGATAGAGGGCCATGAGACTTAGACCTGAGTGCAAAAATGGAGGCTCTAGCCCCTTCCAGAGCTGAGATATCGAAACTCAAAAATTCGGCCCGAAAAAAAACCGACAGTGGTACCCCTTACGTTTTTTTTTTTGGGGCGAAAAATTACGTTTCTCCAATCTTCCCAAATTCTGATAGAGGGCCATGAGACTTAGACCTGAGTGCAAAAATTGAGGCTCTAGCCCCTTCCAGAGCTTAGATATCGAAACTTAAAAATTCGGCCCGAAAAAAAAACGACAGTGGTACCCCTTACGTTTTTTTTTTTAGGCGAAAAATTACGTTTCTCCAATCTTCCCAAATTCTGATAGAGGGCCATGAGACTTAGACCTGAGTGCAAAAATGGAGGCTCTAGCCCCTTCCAGAGCTGAGATATCGAAACTCAAAAATTCGGCCCGAAAAAAAAACGACAGTGGTACCCCTTATGTTTTTTTTTTTTGGGCGAAAAATTAAGTTTCTCCAATCTTCCCAAATTCTGATAGAGGGCCATGAGACTTAGACCTGAGTGCAAAAATTGAGGCTCTAGCCCCTTCCAGAGCTGAGATATCGAAACTCAAAATTTCGACCCGAAAAAAAAACGACAGTGTTACCCCTTACGTTTTTTTTTTTTGGGCGAAAAATTTAGTATCCCCAATCTTCTCGAAACTCTGGATTCTGATAGAGGGCACTGAGACTTACACCTGAGTGCAAAAATGGAGGCTCTAGACCCTTCCAGAGCTGAGATATCTAAACTCAAAATTTCGACCCGAAAAAAAAAACGACAGTGTTACCCCTTACGTTTTTTTTGGGGGGGGGGGGGGCGAAAAATTAAGTATCCCCAATCTTCTCGAAACTCTGGATTCTGATAGAGGGCACTGAGACTTACACCTGAGTGCAAAAATGGAGGGTCTAGACCCTTCCAGAGCTGAGATATCGAAACTCAAAATTTCGACCCGAAAAAAAAACGACAGTGTTACGCCTTACGTTTTTTTTTTTTGGGTGAAAAATTTAGTATCCCCAATCTTCTCGAAACTCTGGATTCTGATAGAGGGCACTGAGACTTACACCTGAGTGCAAAAATGGAGGCTCTAGACCCTTCCAGAGCTGAGATATCGAAACTCAAAATTTCGACCCGAAAAAAAAACGACAGTGTTACCCCTTACGTTTTTTTTTTTTTGGGCGAAAAATTTAGTTTCCCCAATCTTCTTGAAACTCTGGATTCTGATAGAGGGCACTGAGACTTACACCTGAGTGCAAAAATTGAGGCTCTAGCCCCTTCCAGAGCTGAGATATCGAAAATCAAAAATTCGGCCCGAAAAAAAAAACGACAGTGGTACCCCTTACGTTTTTTTTGGGGGGGGCGAAAAATTAAGTTTCTCCAATCTTCCCAAATACTGATAGAAGGCCATGAGACTTAGACCTGAGTGCAAAAATGGAGGCTCTAGCCCCTTCCAGAAATGAGATATCGAAACTCCAAAATTCGTCCCGAAAAAAAAACGACAGTGGTACCCCTTACGTTTTTTTTTGGGCGAAAAATTAAGTTTCTCCAATCTTCCCAAATTCTGATAGAGGGCCATGAGACTTAGACCTGAGTGCAAAAATGGAGGCTCTAGCCCCTTCCAGAGCTGAGATATCGAAACTCAAAAATTCGGCCCGAAAAAAAAAACGACAGTGGTACCCCTTACGTTTTTTTTTTTTTTTTCCCCAAATTCTGATAGAGGGCCATGAGACTTAGATCTGAGTGCAAAAATGGAGGCTCTAGCCCCTTCCAGAGCTTAGATATCGAAACTCAAAAATTCGGCCCGAAAAAAAAACGACAGTGGTACCCCTTACATTTTTTTTTTAGGCGAAAAATTACGTTTCTCCAATCTTCCCAAATTCTGATAGAGGGCCATGAGACTTAGACCTGAGTGCAAAAATGGAGGCTCTAGCCCCTTCCAGAGCTGAGATATCGAAACTCAAAAATTCGGCCCAAAAAAAAAACGACAGTGGTACCCCTTACGTTTTTTTTGGGGGGGGGGGGAAATTACGTTTCTCCAATCTTCCCAAATTCTGATAGAGGGCCATGAGACTTAGACCTGAGTGCAAAAATGGAGGCTCTAGCCCCTTCCAGAGCTGAGATATCGAAACTCAAAAATTCGGCCCGAAAAAAAAACGACAGTGGTACCCCTTACGTTTTTTTTTTTTCCTTCCCAAATTCTGATAGAGGGCCATGAGACTTAGATCTGAGTGCAAAAATGGACGCTCTATCCCCTTCCAGAGCTGAGATATCGAAACTCAAAAATTCGGCCCGAAAAAAAAAATGACAGTGGTACCCCTTACGTTTTTTTTTTTGGGGCGAAAAATTAAGTTTCTCCAATCTTCCCAAATTCTGATAGAGGGCCATGAGACTTAGACCTGAGTGCAAAAATGGAGGCTCTAGCCCCTTCCAGAGCTGAGATATCGAAACTCAAAAATTCGGCCCGAAAAAAAAAACGACAGTGGTACCCCTTACGTTTTTTTTTTTGGGGCGAAAAATTAAGTTTCTCCAATCTTCCCAAATTCTGATAGAGGGCCATGAGACTTAGATCTGAGTGCAAAAATGGACGCTCTAGCCCCTTCCAGAGCTGAGATATCGAAACTCAAAAATTCGGCCCGAAAAAAAAAACGACAGTGGTACCCCTTACGTTTTTTTTTTTGGGCGAAAAATTAAATTTCTCCAATCTTCCCAAATTCTGATAGAGGGCCATGAGACTTAGACCTGAGTGCAAAAATGGAGGCTCTAGCCCCTTCCAGAGCTTAGATATCGAAACTCAAAAATTCGGCCCGAAAAAAAAACGACAGTGGTACCCCTTACATTTTTTTTTTAGGCGAAAAATTACGTTTCTCCAATCTTCCCAAATTCTGATAGAGGGCCATGAGACTTAGACCTGAGTGCAAAAATGGAGGCTCTAGCCCCTTCCAGAGCTGAGATATCGAAACTCAAAAATTCGGCCCGAAAAAAAAACGACAGTGGTACCCCTTACGTTTTTTTTTTTGGGGGGGAAAAATTACGTTTCTCCAATCTTCCCAAATTCTGATAGAGGGCCATGAGACTTAGACCTGAGTGCAAAAATGGAGGCTCTAGCCCCTTCCAGAGCTGAGATATCGAAACTCAAAAATTCGGCCCGAAAAAAAAACGACAGTGGTACCCCTTACATTTTTTTTTTTGGGCGAAAAATTAAGTTTCTCCAATCTTCCCAAATTCTGATAGAAGGCCATAAAACTTAGACCTGAGTGCAAAAATGGAGGCTCTAGCCCCTTCCAGAGCTGAGATATCGAAACTCAAAAATTCGGCCCGAAAAAAAAACGACAGTGGTACCCCTTACGGGTTTTTTTTAGGCAAAAAATTACGTTTCTCCAATCTTCCCAAATTCTGATAGAGGGCCATGAGACTTACACCTGAGTGCAAAAATGGACGCTCTAGCCCCTTCCAGAGCTGAGATATCGAAACTCAAAAATTCGGCCCGAAAAAAAAAACGACAGTGGTACCCCTTACGTTTTTTTTTGGGGCGAAAAATTAAGTTTCTCCAGTCTTCCCAAATTCTGATAGAGGGCCATGAGACTTAGACCTGAGTGCAAAAATGGAGGCTCTAGCCCCTTCCAGAGCTGAGATATCGAAACTCAAAAATTCGGCCCGAAAAAAAAACGACAGTGGTACCCCTTACGGTTTTTTTTTTGGGCGAAAAATTAAGTTTCTCCAATCTTCCCAAATTCTGATAGAAGGCCATAAAACTTAGACCTGAGTGCAAAAATTGAGGCTCTAGCCCCTTCCAGAGCTTAGATATCGAAACTTAAAAATTCGGCCCGAAAAAAAAACGACAGTGGTACCCCTTACGTTTTTTTTTTAGGCGAAAAATTACGTTTCTCCAATCTTCCCAAATTCTGATAGAGGGCCATGAGACTTAGACCTGAGTGCAAAAATGGAGGCTCTAGCCCCTTTCAGAGCTGAGATATCGAAACTCAAAAATTCGGCCCGAAAAAAAAAACGACAGTGGTACCCCTTATGTTTTTTTTTTTTTGGGCGAAAAATTAAGTTTCTCCAATCTTCCCAAATTCTGATAGAGGGCCATTAGACTTAGATCTGAGTGCAAAAATGGACGCTCTAGCCCCTTCCAGAGCTGAGATATCGAAACTCAAAAATTCGGCCCGAAAAAAAAAACGACAGTGGTACCCCTTACGTTTTTTTTTTTTGGGCGAAAAATTAAGTTTCTCCAATCTTCCCAAATTCTGATAGAGGGCCATGAGACTTAGACCTGAGTGCAAAAATGGAGGCTCTAGCCCCTTCCAGAGCTTAGATATCGAAACTCAAAAATTCGGCCCGAAAAAAAAACGACAGTGGTACCCCTTACGTTTTTTTTTTAGGCGAAAAATTACGTTTCTCCAATCTTCCCAAATTCTGATAGAGGGCCATGAGACTTAGACCTGAGTGCAAAAATGGAGGCTCTAGCCCCTTCCAGAGCTGAGATATCGAAACTCAAAAATTCGGCCCGAAAAAAAAACGACAGTGGTACCCCTTACGTTTTTTTTTTTGGGGCGAAAAATTACGTTTCTCCAATCTTCACAAATTCTGATAGAGGGCCATGAGACTTAGACCTGAGTGCAAAAATGGAGGCTCTAGCCCCTTCCAGAGCTGAGATATCGAAACTCAAAAATTCGGCCCGAAAAAAAAACGACAGTGGTACCCCTTACGTTTTTTTTTTTTGGGCGAAAAATTAAGTTTCTCCAATCTTCCCAAATTCTGATAGAAGGCCATAAAACTTAGACCTGAGTGCAAAAATGGAGGCTCTAGCCCCTTCCAGAGCTGAGATATCGAAACTCAAAAATTCGGCCCGAAAAAAAAACGACAGTGGTACCCCTTACGGGTTTTTTTTAGGCGAAAAATTACGTTTCTCCAATCTTCCCAAATTCTGATAGAGGGCCATGAGACTTACACCTGAGTGCAAAAATGGACGCTCTAGCCCCTTCCAGAGCTGAGATATCGAAACTCAAAAATTCGGCCCGAAAAAAAAACGACAGTGGTACCCCTTACGTTTTTTTTTTTTGGGCGAAAAATTAAGTTTCTCCAATCTTCCCAAATTCTGATAGAGGGCCATGAGACTTACACCTGAGTGCAAAAATGGACGCTCTAGCCCCTTCCAGAGCTGAGATATCGAAACTCAAAAATTCGGCCCGAAAAAAAAAACGACAGTGGTACCCCTTACGTTTTTTTTTTTGGGCGAAAAATTAAGTTTCTCCAATCTTCCCAAATTCTGATAGAGGGCCATGAGACTTAGACCTGAGTGCAAAAATTGAGGCTCTAGCCCCTTCCAGAGCTTAGATATCGAAACTTAAAAATTCGGCCCGAAAAAAAAACGACAGTGGTACCCCTTACGTTTTTTTTTTAGGCGAAAAATTACGTTTCTCCAATCTTCCCAAATTCTGATAGAGGGCCATGAGACTTAGACCTGAGTGCAAAAATGGAGGCTCTAGCCCCTTCCAGAGCTGAGATATCGAAACTCAAAAATTCGGCCCGAAAAAAAAACGACAGTGGTACCCCTTATGTTTTTTTTTTTGGGCGAAAAATTAAGTTTCTCCAGTCTTCCCAAATTCTGATAGAGGGCCATGAGACTTAGACCTGAGTGCAAAAATGGAGGCTCTAGCCCCTTCCAGAGCTGAGATATCGAAACTCAAAAATTCGGCCCGAAAAAAAAACGACAGTGGTACCCCTTACGTTTTTTTTTTTTGGGCGAAAAATTAAGTTTCTCCAATCTTCCCAAATTCTGATAGAGGGCCATGAGACTTAGACCTGAGTGCAAAAATTGAGGCTCTAGCCCCTTCCAGAGCTTAGATATCGAAACTTAAAAATTCGGCCCGAAAAAAAAACGACAGTGGTACCCCTTACGTTTTTTTTTTAGGCGAAAAATTACGTTTCTCCAATCTTCCCAAATTCTGATAGAGGGCCATGAGACTTAGACCTGAGTGCAAAAATGGAGGCTCTAGCCCCTTCCAGAGCTGAGATATCGAAACTCAAAAATTCGGCCCGAAAAAAAAACGACAGTGGTACCCCTTATGTTTTTTTTTTTGGGCGAAAAATTACGTTTCTCCAATCTTCCCAAATTCTGATAGAGGGCCATGAGACTTACACCTGAGTGCAAAAATGGAGGCTCTAGACCCTTCCAGAGCTGAGATATCGAAACTCAAAATTTCGACCCGAAAAAAAAACGACAGTGTTACCCCTTACGTTTTTTTTTTTTTGGGCGAAAAATTAAGTATCCCCAATCCTCTCGAAACTCTGGATTCTGATAGAGGGCACTGAGACTTACACCTGAGAGCAAAAATGAAGGCTCTAGACCCTTCCAGAGCTGAGATATCGAAACTCAAAATTTCGACCCGAAAAAAAAACGACAGTGTTACCCCTTACGTTTTTTTTTTTTGGGCGAAAAATTTAGTATCCCCAATCTTCTCGAAACTCTGGATTCTGATAGAGGGCACTGAGACTTACACCTGAGTGCAAAAATGGAGGCTCTAGACCCTTCCAGAGCTGAGATATCTAAACTCAAAATTTCGACCCGAAAAAAAAAACGACAGTGTTACCCCTTACGTTTTTTTGGGGGGGGGGGGGGCGAAAAATTAAGTATCCCCAATCTTCTCGAAACTCTGGATTCTGATAGAGGGCACTGAGACTTACACCTGAGTGCAAAAATGGAGGCTCTAGACCCTTCCAGAGCTGAGATATCGAAACTCAAAATTTCGACCCGAAAAAAAAACGACAGTGTTACGCCTTACGTTTTTTTTTTTTGGGCGAAAAATTTAGTATCCCCAATCTTCTCGAAACTCTGGATTCTGATAGAGGGCACTGAGACTTATACCTGAGTGCAAAAATGGAGGCTCTAGACCCTTCCAGAGCTGAGATATCGAAACTCAAAATTTCGACCCGAAAAAAAAACGACAGTGTTACCCCTTACGTTTTTTTTTTTGGGCGAAAAATTAAGTATCCCCAATCTTCTCGAAACTCTGGATTCTGATAGAGGGCACTGAGACTTACACCTGAGTGCAAAAATGGAGGCTCTAGACCCTTCCAGAGCTGAGATATCGAAACTCAAAATTTCGACCCGAAAAAAAAACGACAGTGTTACCCCTTACGTTTTTTTTTTTTGGGGCGAAAAATTTAGTTTCCCCAATCTTCTTGAAACTCTGGATTCTGATAGAGGGCACTGAGACTTACACCTGAGTGCAAAAATTGAGGCTCTAGCCCCTTCCAGAGCTGAGATATCGAAAATCAAAAATTCGGCCCGAAAAAAAAAACGACAGTGGTACCCCTTACGTTTTTTTTGGGGGGGGCGAAAAATTAAGTTTCTCCAATCTTCCCAAATTCTGATAGAAGGCCATGAGACTTAGACCTGAGTGCAAAAATGGAGGCTCTAGCCCCTTCCAGAGCTGAGATATCGAAACTCCAAAATTCGTCCCGAAAAAAAAACGACAGTGGTACCCCTTACGTTTTTTTTTGGGCGAAAAATTAAGTTTCTCCAATCTTCCCAAATTCTGATAGAGGGCCATGAGACTTAGACCTGAGTGCAAAAATGGAGGCTCTAGCCCCTTCCAGAGCTGAGATATCGAAACTCAAAAATTCGGCCCGAAAAAAAAAACGACAGTGGTACCCCTTACGTTTTTTTTTTTTTTTCTTCCCAAATTCTGATAGAGGGCCATGAGACTTAGATCTGAGTGCAAAAATGGACGCTCTATCCCCTTCCAGAGCTGAGATATCGAAACTCAAAAATTCGGCCCGAAAAAAAAAACGACAGTGGTACCCCTTACGTTTTTTTTTTTGGGGCGAAAAATTAAGTTTCTCCAATCTTCCCAAATTCTGATAGAGGGCCATGAGACTTAGACCTGAGTGCAAAAATGGAGGCTCTAGCCCCTTCCAGAGCTGAGATATCGAAACTCAAAAATTCGGCCCGAAAAAAAAAAACGACAGTGGTACCCCTTACGTTTTTTTTTTTGGGGCGAAAAATTAAGTTTCTCCAATCTTCCCAAATTCTGATAGAGGGCCATGAGACTTAGACCTGAGTGCAAAAATGGAGGCTCTAGCCCCTTCCAGAGCTTAGATATCGAAACTCAAAAATTCGGCCCGAAAAAAAAACGACAGTGGTACCCCTTACGTTTTTTTTTTAGGCGAAAAATTACGTTTCTCCAATCTTCCCAAATTCTGATAGAGGGCCATGAGACTTAGACCTGAGTGCAAAAATGGAGGCTCTAGCCCCTTCCAGAGCTTAGATATCGAAACTCAAAAATTCGGCCCGAAAAAAAAACGACAGTGGTACCCCTTACGTTTTTTTTTTAGGCGAAAAATTACGTTTCTCCAATCTTCCCAAATTCTGATAGAGGGCCATGAGACTTAGACCTGAGTGCAAAAATGGAGGCTCTAGCCCCTTCCAGAGCTGAGATATCGAAACTCAAAAATTCGGCCCGAAAAAAAAACGACAGTGGTACCCCTTACGTTTTTTTTTGGGGGGCGAAAAATTACGTTTCTCCAATCTTCCCAAATTCTGATAGAGGGCCATGAGACTTAGACCTGAGTGCAAAAATAGAGGCTCTAGCCCCTTCCAGAGCTGAGATATCGAAACTCAAAAATTTGGCCCGAAAAAAAAACGACAGTGGTACCCCTTACGTTTTTTTTGTTTTGGGCGAAAAATTAAGTTTCTCCAATCTTCCCAAATTCTGATAGAGGGCCATGAGACTTAGACCTGAGTGCAAAAATTGAGACTCTAGCCCCTTCCAGAGCTTAGATATCGAAACTTAAAAATTCGGCCCGAAAAAAAAACGACAGTGGTACCCCTTACGTTTTTTTTTTTAGGCGAAAAATTACGTTTCTCCAATCTTCCCAAATTCTGATAGAGGGCCATGAGACTTAGACCTGAGTGCAAAAATGGAGGCTCTAGCCCCTTCCAGAGCTGAGATATCGAAACTCAAAAATTCGGCCCGAAAAAAAACCGACAGTGGTACCCCTTACGTTTTTTTTTTTGGGGCGAAAAATTACGTTTCTCCAATCTTCCCAAATTCTGATAGAGGGCCATGAGACTTAGACCTGAGTGCAAAAATTGAGGCTCTAGCCCCTTCCAGAGCTTAGATATCGAAACTTAAAAATTCGGCCCGAAAAAAAAACGACAGTGGTACCCCTTACGTTTTTTTTTTTAGGCGAAAAATTACGTTTCTCCAATCTTCCCAAATTCTGATAGAGGGCCATGAGACTTAGACCTGAGTGCAAAAATGGAGGCTCTAGCCCCTTCCAGAGCTGAGATATCGAAACTCAAAAATTCGGCCCGAAAAAAAAACGACAGTGGTACCCCTTATGTTTTTTTTTTTTGGGCGAAAAATTAAGTTTCTCCAATCTTCCCAAATTCTGATAGAGGGCCATGAGACTTAGACCTGAGTGCAAAAATTGAGGCTCTAGCCCCTTCCAGAGCTGAGATATCGAAACTCAAAATTTCGACCCGAAAAAAAAACGACAGTGTTACCCCTTACGTTTTTTTTTTTTGGGCGAAAAATTTAGTATCCCCAATCTTCTCGAAACTCTGGATTCTGATAGAGGGCACTGAGACTTACACCTGAGTGCAAAAATGGAGGCTCTAGACCCTTCCAGAGCTGAGATATCTAAACTCAAAATTTCGACCCGAAAAAAAAAACGACAGTGTTACCCCTTACGTTTTTTTGGGGGGGGGGGGGGCGAAAAATTAAGTATCCCCAATCTTCTCGAAACTCTGGATTCTGATAGAGGGCACTGAGACTTACACCTGAGTGCAAAAATGGAGGCTCTAGACCCTTCCAGAGCTGAGATATCGAAACTCAAAATTTCGACCCGAAAAAAAAACGACAGTGTTACGCCTTACGTTTTTTTTTTTTGGGTGAAAAATTTAGTATCCCCAATCTTCTCGAAACTCTGGATTCTGATAGAGGGCACTGAGACTTACACCTGAGTGCAAAAATGGAGGCTCTAGACCCTTCCAGAGCTGAGATATCGAAACTCAAAATTTCGACCCGAAAAAAAAACGACAGTGTTACCC
This sequence comes from Pimephales promelas, assembly GCF_988280905.1. Taxonomy (NCBI): domain Eukaryota; kingdom Metazoa; phylum Chordata; class Actinopteri; order Cypriniformes; family Leuciscidae; genus Pimephales; species Pimephales promelas. The sequence continues at coordinate 2,484,339 of NC_142782.1, forward strand.
CTTACGTTTTTTTTTTTTTTGGGCGAAAAATTTAGTTTCCCCAATCTTCTTGAAACTCTGGATTCTGATAGAGGGCACTGAGACTTACACCTGAGTGCAAAAATTGAGGCTCTAGCCCCTTCCAGAGCTGAGATATCGAAAATCAAAAATTCGGCCCGAAAAAAAAAACGACAGTGGTACCCCTTACGTTTTTTTTGGGGGGGGCGAAAAATTAAGTTTCTCCAATCTTCCCAAATTCTGATAGAGGGCCATGAGACTTAGACCTGAGTGCAAAAATGGAGGCTCTAGCCCCTTCCAGAGCTGAGATATCGAAACTCAAAAATTCGGCCCGAAAAAAAAAACGACAGTGGTACCCCTTACGTTTTTTTTTTTTTTTTTTCCCAAATTCTGATAGAGGGCCATGAGACTTAGATCTGAGTGCAAAAATGGAGGCTCTAGCCCCTTCCAGAGCTTAGATATCGAAACTCAAAAATTCGGCCCGAAAAAAAAACGACAGTGGTACCCCTTACATTTTTTTTTTAGGCGAAAAATTACGTTTCTCCAATCTTCCCAAATTCTGATAGAGGGCCATGAGACTTAGACCTGAGTGCAAAAATGGAGGCTCTAGCCCCTTCCAGAGCTGAGATATCGAAACTCAAAAATTCGGCCCAAAAAAAAAACGACAGTGGTACCCCTTACGTTTTTTTTGGGGGGGGGGGAAAATTACGTTTCTCCAATCTTCCCAAATTCTGATAGAGGGCCATGAGACTTAGACCTGAGTGCAAAAATGGAGGCTCTAGCCCCTTCCAGAGCTGAGATATCGAAACTCAAAAATTCGGCCCGAAAAAAAAACGACAGTGGTACCCCTTACGTTTTTTTTTTTTCCTTCCCAAATTCTGATAGAGGGCCATGAGACTTAGATCTGAGTGCAAAAATGGACGCTCTATCCCCTTCCAGAGCTGAGATATCGAAACTCAAAAATTCGGCCCGAAAAAAAAAATGACAGTGGTACCCCTTACGTTTTTTTTTTTGGGGCGAAAAATTAAGTTTCTCCAATCTTCCCAAATTCTGATAGAGGGCCATGAGACTTAGACCTGAGTGCAAAAATGGAGGCTCTAGCCCCTTCCAGAGCTGAGATATCGAAACTCAAAAATTCGGCCCGAAAAAAAAAACGACAGTGGTACCCCTTACGTTTTTTTTTTTGGGGCGAAAAATTAAGTTTCTCCAATCTTCCCAAATTCTGATAGAGGGCCATGAGACTTAGATCTGAGTGCAAAAATGGACGCTCTAGCCCCTTCCAGAGCTGAGATATCGAAACTCAAAAATTCGGCCCGAAAAAAAAAACGACAGTGGTACCCCTTACGTTTTTTTTTTTGGGCGAAAAATTAAATTTCTCCAATCTTCCCAAATTCTGATAGAGGGCCATGAGACTTAGACCTGAGTGCAAAAATGGAGGCTCTAGCCCCTTCCAGAGCTTAGATATCGAAACTCAAAAATTCGGCCCGAAAAAAAAACGACAGTGGTACCCCTTACATTTTTTTTTTAGGCGAAAAATTACGTTTCTCCAATCTTCCCAAATTCTGATAGAGGGCCATGAGACTTAGACCTGAGTGCAAAAATGGAGGCTCTAGCCCCTTCCAGAGCTGAGATATCGAAACTCAAAAATTCGGCCCGAAAAAAAAACGACAGTGGTACCCCTTACGTTTTTTTTTTTGGGGGGGAAAAATTACGTTTCTCCAATCTTCCCAAATTCTGATAGAGGGCCATGAGACTTAGACCTGAGTGCAAAAATGGAGGCTCTAGCCCCTTCCAGAGCTGAGATATCGAAACTCAAAAATTCGGCCCGAAAAAAAAACGACAGTGGTACCCCTTACATTTTTTTTTTTGGGCGAAAAATTAAGTTTCTCCAATCTTCCCAAATTCTGATAGAAGGCCATAAAACTTAGACCTGAGTGCAAAAATGGAGGCTCTAGCCCCTTCCAGAGCTGAGATATCGAAACTCAAAAATTCGGCCCGAAAAAAAAACGACAGTGGTACCCCTTACGGGTTTTTTTTAGGCAAAAAATTACGTTTCTCCAATCTTCCCAAATTCTGATAGAGGGCCATGAGACTTACACCTGAGTGCAAAAATGGACGCTCTAGCCCCTTCCAGAGCTGAGATATCGAAACTCAAAAATTCGGCCCGAAAAAAAAAACGACAGTGGTACCCCTTACGTTTTTTTTTTGGGGCGAAAAATTAAGTTTCTCCAGTCTTCCCAAATTCTGATAGAGGGCCATGAGACTTAGACCTGAGTGCAAAAATGGAGGCTCTAGCCCCTTCCAGAGCTGAGATATCGAAACTCAAAAATTCGGCCCGAAAAAAAAACGACAGTGGTACCCCTTACGGTTTTTTTTTTGGGCGAAAAATTAAGTTTCTCCAATCTTCCCAAATTCTGATAGAAGGCCATAAAACTTAGACCTGAGTGCAAAAATTGAGGCTCTAGCCCCTTCCAGAGCTTAGATATCGAAACTTAAAAATTCGGCCCGAAAAAAAAACGACAGTGGTACCCCTTACGTTTTTTTTTTAGGCGAAAAATTACGTTTCTCCAATCTTCCCAAATTCTGATAGAGGGCCATGAGACTTAGACCTGAGTGCAAAAATGGAGGCTCTAGCCCCTTTCAGAGCTGAGATATCGAAACTCAAAAATTCGGCCCGAAAAAAAAAACGACAGTGGTACCCCTTATGTTTTTTTTTTTTTGGGCGAAAAATTAAGTTTCTCCAATCTTCCCAAATTCTGATAGAGGGCCATTAGACTTAGATCTGAGTGCAAAAATGGACGCTCTAGCCCCTTCCAGAGCTGAGATATCGAAACTCAAAAATTCGGCCCGAAAAAAAAAACGACAGTGGTACCCCTTACGTTTTTTTTTTTTGGGCGAAAAATTAGGTTTCTCCAATCTTCCCAAATTCTGATAGAGGGCCATGAGACTTAGACCTGAGTGCAAAAATGGAGGCTCTAGCCCCTTCCAGAGCTTAGATATCGAAACTCAAAAATTCGGCCCGAAAAAAAAACGACAGTGGTACCCCTTACGTTTTTTTTTTAGGCGAAAAATTACGTTTCTCCAATCTTCCCAAATTCTGATAGAGGGCCATGAGACTTAGACCTGAGTGCAAAAATGGAGGCTCTAGCCCCTTCCAGAGCTGAGATATCGAAACTCAAAAATTCGGCCCGAAAAAAAAACGACAGTGGTACCCCTTACGTTTTTTTTTTTGGGGCGAAAAATTACGTTTCTCCAATCTTCACAAATTCTGATAGAGGGCCATGAGACTTAGACCTGAGTGCAAAAATGGAGGCTCTAGCCCCTTCCAGAGCTGAGATATCGAAACTCAAAAATTCGGCCCGAAAAAAAAACGACAGTGGTACCCCTTACGTTTTTTTTTTTTGGGCGAAAAATTAAGTTTCTCCAATCTTCCCAAATTCTGATAGAAGGCCATAAAACTTAGACCTGAGTGCAAAAATGGAGGCTCTAGCCCCTTCCAGAGCTGAGATATCGAAACTCAAAAATTCGGCCCGAAAAAAAAACGACAGTGGTACCCCTTACGGGTTTTTTTTAGGCGAAAAATTACGTTTCTCCAATCTTCCCAAATTCTGATAGAGGGCCATGAGACTTACACCTGAGTGCAAAAATGGACGCTCTAGCCCCTTCCAGAGCTGAGATATCGAAACTCAAAAATTCGGCCCGAAAAAAAAAACGACAGTGGTACCCCTTACGTTTTTTTTTTTGGGCGAAAAATTAAGTTTCTCCAGTCTTCCCAAATTCTGATAGAGGGCCATGAGACTTAGACCTGAGTGCAAAAATGGAGGCTCTAGCCCCTTCCAGAGCTGAGATATCGAAACTCAAAAATTCGGCCCGAAAAAAAAACGACAGTGGTACCCCTTACGTTTTTTTTTTTTGGGCGAAAAATTAAGTTTCTCCAATCTTCCCAAATTCTGATAGAGGGCCATGAGACTTACACCTGAGTGCAAAAATGGACGCTCTAGCCCCTTCCAGAGCTGAGATATCGAAACTCAAAAATTCGGCCCGAAAAAAAAAACGACAGTGGTACCCCTTACGTTTTTTTTTTTGGGCGAAAAATTAAGTTTCTCCAATCTTCCCAAATTCTGATAGAGGGCCATGAGACTTAGACCTGAGTGCAAAAATTGAGGCTCTAGCCCCTTCCAGAGCTTAGATATCGAAACTTAAAAATTCGGCCCGAAAAAAAAACGACAGTGGTACCCCTTACGTTTTTTTTTTAGGCGAAAAATTACGTTTCTCCAATCTTCCCAAATTCTGATAGAGGGCCATGAGACTTAGACCTGAGTGCAAAAATGGAGGCTCTAGCCCCTTCCAGAGCTGAGATATCGAAACTCAAAAATTCGGCCCGAAAAAAAAACGACAGTGGTACCCCTTATGTTTTTTTTTTTGGGCGAAAAATTAAGTTTCTCCAGTCTTCCCAAATTCTGATAGAGGGCCATGAGACTTAGACCTGAGTGCAAAAATGGAGGCTCTAGCCCCTTCCAGAGCTGAGATATCGAAACTCAAAAATTCGGCCCGAAAAAAAAACGACAGTGGTACCCCTTACGTTTTTTTTTTTTGGGCGAAAAATTAAGTTTCTCCAATCTTCCCAAATTCTGATAGAGGGCCATGAGACTTAGACCTGAGTGCAAAAATTGAGGCTCTAGCCCCTTCCAGAGCTTAGATATCGAAACTTAAAAATTCGGCCCGAAAAAAAAACGACAGTGGTACCCCTTACGTTTTTTTTTTAGGCGAAAAATTACGTTTCTCCAATCTTCCCAAATTCTGATAGAGGGCCATGAGACTTAGACCTGAGTGCAAAAATGGAGGCTCTAGCCCCTTCCAGAGCTGAGATATCGAAACTCAAAAATTCGGCCCGAAAAAAAAACGACAGTGGTACCCCTTATGTTTTTTTTTTTGGGCGAAAAATTACGTTTCTCCAATCTTCCCAAATTCTGATAGAGGGCCATGAGACTTACACCTGAGTGCAAAAATGGAGGCTCTAGACCCTTCCAGAGCTGAGATATCGAAACTCAAAATTTCGACCCGAAAAAAAAACGACAGTGTTACCCCTTACGTTTTTTTTTTTTTGGGCGAAAAATTAAGTATCCCCAATCCTCTCGAAACTCTGGATTCTGATAGAGGGCACTGAGACTTACACCTGAGAGCAAAAATGAAGGCTCTAGACCCTTCCAGAGCTGAGATATCGAAACTCAAAATTTCGACCCGAAAAAAAAACGACAGTGTTACCCCTTACGTTTTTTTTTTTTGGGCGAAAAATTTAGTATCCCCAATCTTCTCGAAACTCTGGATTCTGATAGAGGGCACTGAGACTTACACCTGAGTGCAAAAATGGAGGCTCTAGACCCTTCCAGAGCTGAGATATCTAAACTCAAAATTTCGACCCGAAAAAAAAAACGACAGTGTTACCCCTTACGTTTTTTTGGGGGGGGGGGGGGCGAAAAATTAAGTATCCCCAATCTTCTCGAAACTCTGGATTCTGATAGAGGGCACTGAGACTTACACCTGAGTGCAAAAATGGAGGCTCTAGACCCTTCCAGAGCTGAGATATCGAAACTCAAAATTTCGACCCGAAAAAAAAACGACAGTGTTACGCCTTACGTTTTTTTTTTTTGGGCGAAAAATTTAGTATCCCCAATCTTCTCGAAACTCTGGATTCTGATAGAGGGCACTGAGACTTATACCTGAGTGCAAAAATGGAGGCTCTAGACCCTTCCAGAGCTGAGATATCGAAACTCAAAATTTCGACCCGAAAAAAAAACGACAGTGTTACCCCTTACGTTTTTTTTTTTGGGCGAAAAATTAAGTATCCCCAATCTTCTCGAAACTCTGGATTCTGATAGAGGGCACTGAGACTTACACCTGAGTGCAAAAATGGAGGCTCTAGACCCTTCCAGAGCTGAGATATCGAAACTCAAAATTTCGACCCGAAAAAAAAACGACAGTGTTACCCCTTACGTTTTTTTTTTTTGGGGCGAAAAATTTAGTTTCCCCAATCTTCTTGAAACTCTGGATTCTGATAGAGGGCACTGAGACTTACACCTGAGTGCAAAAATTGAGGCTCTAGCCCCTTCCAGAGCTGAGATATCGAAAATCAAAAATTCGGCCCGAAAAAAAAAACGACAGTGGTACCCCTTACGTTTTTTTTGGGGGGGGCGAAAAATTAAGTTTCTCCAATCTTCCCAAATTCTGATAGAAGGCCATGAGACTTAGACCTGAGTGCAAAAATGGAGGCTCTAGCCCCTTCCAGAGCTGAGATATCGAAACTCCAAAATTCGTCCCGAAAAAAAAACGACAGTGGTACCCCTTACGTTTTTTTTTGGGCGAAAAATTAAGTTTCTCCAATCTTCCCAAATTCTGATAGAGGGCCATGAGACTTAGACCTGAGTGCAAAAATGGAGGCTCTAGCCCCTTCCAGAGCTGAGATATCGAAACTCAAAAATTCGGCCCGAAAAAAAAAACGACAGTGGTACCCCTTACGTTTTTTTTTTTTTTTCTTCCCAAATTCTGATAGAGGGCCATGAGACTTAGATCTGAGTGCAAAAATGGACGCTCTATCCCCTTCCAGAGCTGAGATATCGAAACTCAAAAATTCGGCCCGAAAAAAAAAACGACAGTGGTACCCCTTACGTTTTTTTTTTTGGGGCGAAAAATTAAGTTTCTCCAATCTTCCCAAATTCTGATAGAGGGCCATGAGACTTAGACCTGAGTGCAAAAATGGAGGCTCTAGCCCCTTCCAGAGCTGAGATATCGAAACTCAAAAATTCGGCCCGAAAAAAAAAAACGACAGTGGTACCCCTTACGTTTTTTTTTTTGGGGCGAAAAATTAAGTTTCTCCAATCTTCCCAAATTCTGATAGAGGGCCATGAGACTTAGACCTGAGTGCAAAAATGGAGGCTCTAGCCCCTTCCAGAGCTTAGATATCGAAACTCAAAAATTCGGCCCGAAAAAAAAAACGACAGTGGTACCCCTTACGTTTTTTTTTTAGGCGAAAAATTACGTTTCTCCAATCTTCCCAAATTCTGATAGAGGGCCATGAGACTTAGACCTGAGTGCAAAAATGGAGGCTCTAGCCCCTTCCAGAGCTTAGATATCGAAACTCAAAAATTCGGCCCGAAAAAAAAACGACAGTGGTACCCCTTACGTTTTTTTTTTAGGCGAAAAATTACGTTTCTCCAATCTTCCCAAATTCTGATAGAGGGCCATGAGACTTAGACCTGAGTGCAAAAATGGAGGCTCTAGCCCCTTCCAGAGCTGAGATATCGAAACTCAAAAATTCGGCCCGAAAAAAAAACGACAGTGGTACCCCTTACGTTTTTTTTTGGGGGGCGAAAAATTACGTTTCTCCAATCTTCCCAAATTCTGATAGAGGGCCATGAGACTTAGACCTGAGTGCAAAAATAGAGGCTCTAGCCCCTTCCAGAGCTGAGATATCGAAACTCAAAAATTTGGCCCGAAAAAAAAACGACAGTGGTACCCCTTACGTTTTTTTTGTTTTGGGCGAAAAATTAAGTTTCTCCAATCTTCCCAAATTCTGATAGAGGGCCATGAGACTTAGACCTGAGTGCAAAAATTGAGACTCTAGCCCCTTCCAGAGCTTAGATATCGAAACTTAAAAATTCGGCCCGAAAAAAAAACGACAGTGGTACCCCTTACGTTTTTTTTTTTAGGCGAAAAATTACGTTTCTCCAATCTTCCCAAATTCTGATAGAGGGCCATGAGACTTAGACCTGAGTGCAAAAATGGAGGCTCTAGCCCCTTCCAGAGCTGAGATATCGAAACTCAAAAATTCGGCCCGAAAAAAAACCGACAGTGGTACCCCTTACGTTTTTTTTTTTGGGGCGAAAAATTACGTTTCTCCAATCTTCCCAAATTCTGATAGAGGGCCATGAGACTTAGACCTGAGTGCAAAAATTGAGGCTCTAGCCCCTTCCAGAGCTTAGATATCGAAACTTAAAAATTCGGCCCGAAAAAAAAACGACAGTGGTACCCCTTACGTTTTTTTTTTTAGGCGAAAAATTACGTTTCTCCAATCTTCCCAAATTCTGATAGAGGGCCATGAGACTTAGACCTGAGTGCAAAAATGGAGGCTCTAGCCCCTTCCAGAGCTGAGATATCGAAACTCAAAAATTCGGCCCGAAAAAAAAACGACAGTGGTACCCCTTATGTTTTTTTTTTTTGGGCGAAAAATTAAGTTTCTCCAATCTTCCCAAATTCTGATAGAGGGCCATGAGACTTAGACCTGAGTGCAAAAATGGAGGCTCTAGCCCCTTCCAGAGCTGAGATATCGAAAATCAAAAATTCGGCCCGAAAAAAAAAAACGACAGTGGTACCCCTTACGTTTTTTTTTTTGGGGCGAAAAATTAAGTTTCTCCAATCTTCCCAAATTCTGATAGAGGGCCATGAGACTTAGATCTGAGTGCAAAAATGGACGCTCTAGCCCCTTCCAGAGCTGAGATATCGAAACTCAAAAATTCGGCCCGAAAAAAAAAACGACAGTGGTACCCCTTACGTTTTTTTTTTTTGGGCGAAAAATTAAGTTTCTCCAATCTTCCCAAATTCTGATAGAGGGCCATGAGACTTAGACCTGAGTGCAAAAATGGAGGCTCTAGCCCCTTCCAGAGCTTAGATATCGAAACTCAAAAATTCGGCCCGAAAAAAAAACGACAGTGGTACCCCTTACGTTTTTTTTTTAGGCGAAAAATTACGTTTCTCCAATCTTCCCAAATTCTGATAGAGGGCCATGAGACTTAGACCTGAGTGCAAAAATGGAGGCTCTAGCCCCTTCCAGAGCTGAGATATCGAAACTCAAAAATTCGGCCCGAAAAAAAAACGACAGTGGTACCCCTTACGTTTTTTTTTTTGGGGCGAAAAATTACGTTTCTCCAATCTTCACAAATTCTGATAGAGGGCCATGAGACTTAGACCTGAGTGCAAAAATGGAGGCTCTAGCCCCTTCCAGAGCTGAGATATCGAAACTCAAAAATTCGGCCCGAAAAAAAAACGACAGTGGTACCCCTTACGTTTTTTTTTTTTGGGCGAAAAATTAAGTTTCTCCAATCTTCCCAAATTCTGATAGAAGGCCATAAAACTTAGACCTGAGTGCAAAAATGGAGGCTCTAGCCCCTTCCAGAGCTGAGATATCGAAACTCAAAAATTCGGCCCGAAAAAAAAACGACAGTGGTACCCCTTACGGGTTTTTTTTAGGCGAAAAATTACGTTTCTCCAATCTTCCCAAATTCTGATAGAGGGCCATGAGACTTACACCTGAGTGCAAAAATGGACGCTCTAGCCCCTTCCAGAGCTGAGATATCGAAACTCAAAAATTCGGCCCGAAAAAAAAAACGACAGTGGTACCCCTTACGTTTTTTTTTTTGGGCGAAAAATTAAGTTTCTCCAGTCTTCCCAAATTCTGATAGAGGGCCATGAGACTTAGACCTGAGTGCAAAAATGGAGGCTCTAGCCCCTTCCAGAGCTGAGATATCGAAACTCAAAAATTCGGCCCGAAAAAAAAACGACAGTGGTACCCCTTACGTTTTTTTTTTTTGGGCGAAAAATTAAGTTTCTCCAATCTTCCCAAATTCTGATAGAGGGCCATGAGACTTACACCTGAGTGCAAAAATGGACGCTCTAGCCCCTTCCAGAGCTGAGATATCGAAACTCAAAAATTCGGCCCGAAAAAAAAAACGACAGTGGTACCCCTTACGTTTTTTTTTTTGGGCGAAAAATTAAGTTTCTCCAATCTTCCCAAATTCTGATAGAGGGCCATGAGACTTAGACCTGAGTGCAAAAATTGAGGCTCTAGCCCCTTCCAGAGCTTAGATATCGAAACTTAAAAATTCGGCCCGAAAAAAAAACGACAGTGGTACCCCTTACGTTTTTTTTTTAGGCGAAAAATTACGTTTCTCCAATCTTCCCAAATTCTGATAGAGGGCCATGAGACTTAGACCTGAGTGCAAAAATGGAGGCTCTAGCCCCTTCCAGAGCTGAGATATCGAAACTCAAAAATTCGGCCCGAAAAAAAAACGACAGTGGTACCCCTTATGTTTTTTTTTTTGGGCGAAAAATTAAGTTTCTCCAGTCTTCCCAAATTCTGATAGAGGGCCATGAGACTTAGACCTGAGTGCAAAAATGGAGGCTCTAGCCCCTTCCAGAGCTGAGATATCGAAACTCAAAAATTCGGCCCGAAAAAAAAACGACAGTGTTACCCCTTACGTTTTTTTTTTTTGGGCGAAAAATTAAGTTTCTCCAATCTTCCCAAATTCTGATAGAGGGCCATGAGACTTAGACCTGAGTGCAAAAATTGAGGCTCTAGCCCCTTCCAGAGCTTAGATATCGAAACTTAAAAATTCGGCCCGAAAAAAAAACGACAGTGGTACCCCTTACGTTTTTTTTTTAGGCGAAAAATTACGTTTCTCCAATCTTCCCAAATTCTGATAGAGGGCCATGAGACTTAGACCTGAGTGCAAAAATGGAGGCTCTAGCCCCTTCCAGAGCTGAGATATCGAAACTCAAAAATTCGGCCCGAAAAAAAAACGACAGTGGTACCCCTTATGTTTTTTTTTTTGGGCGAAAAATTACGTTTCTCCAATCTTCCCAAATTCTGATAGAGGGCCATGAGACTTACACCTGAGTGCAAAAATGGAGGCTCTAGACCCTTCCAGAGCTGAGATATCGAAACTCAAAATTTCGACCCGAAAAAAAAACGACAGTGTTACCCCTTACGTTTTTTTTTTTTTGGGCGAAAAATTAAGTATCCCCAATCCTCTCGAAACTCTGGATTCTGATAGAGGGCACTGAGACTTACACCTGAGAGCAAAAATGAAGGCTCTAGACCCTTCCAGAGCTGAGATATCGAAACTCAAAATTTCGACCCGAAAAAAAAACGACAGTGTTACCCCTTACGTTTTTTTTTTTTGGGCGAAAAATTTAGTATCCCCAATCTTCTCGAAACTCTGGATTCTGATAGAGGGCACTGAGACTTACACCTGAGTGCAAAAATGGAGGCTCTAGACCCTTCCAGAGCTGAGATATCTAAACTCAAAATTTCGACCCGAAAAAAAAAACGACAGTGTTACCCCTTACGTTTTTTTGGGGGGGGGGGGGGCGAAAAATTAAGTATCCCCAATCTTCTCGAAACTCTGGATTCTGATAGAGGGCACTGAGACTTACACCTGAGTGCAAAAATGGAGGCTCTAGACCCTTCCAGAGCTGAGATATCGAAACTCAAAATTTCGACCCGAAAAAAAAACGACAGTGTTACGCCTTACGTTTTTTTTTTTTGGGCGAAAAATTTAGTATCCCCAATCTTCTCGAAACTCTGGATTCTGATAGAGGGCACTGAGACTTATACCTGAGTGCAAAAATGGAGGCTCTAGACCCTTCCAGAGCTGAGATATCGAAACTCAAAATTTCGACCCGAAAAAAAAACGACAGTGTTACCCCTTACGTTTTTTTTTTGGGGCGAAAAATTAAGTATCCCCAATCTTCTCGAAACTCTGGATTCTGATAGAGGGCACTGAGACTTACACCTGAGTGCAAAAATGGAGGCTCTAGACCCTTCCAGAGCTGAGATATCGAAACTCAAAATTTCGACCCGAAAAAAAAACGACAGTGTTACCCCTTACGTTTTTTTTTTTTGGGGCGAAAAATTTAGTTTCCCCAATCTTCTTGAAACTCTGGATTCTGATAGAGGGCACTGAGACTTACACCTGAGTGCAAAAATTGAGGCTCTAGCCCCTTCCAGAGCTGAGATATCGAAAATCAAAAATTCGGCCCGAAAAAAAAAACGACAGTGGTACCCCTTACGTTTTTTTTGGGGGGGGCGAAAAATTAAGTTTCTCCAATCTTCCCAAATTCTGATAGAAGGCCATGAGACTTAGACCTGAGTGCAAAAATGGAGGCTCTAGCCCCTTCCAGAGCTGAGATATCGAAACTCCAAAATTCGTCCCGAAAAAAAAACGACAGTGGTACCCCTTACGTTTTTTTTTGGGCGAAAAATTAAGTTTCTCCAATCTTCCCAAATTCTGATAGAGGGCCATGAGACTTAGACCTGAGTGCAAAAATGGAGGCTCTAGCCCCTTCCAGAGCTGAGATATCGAAACTCAAAAATTCGGCCCGAAAAAAAAAACGACAGTGGTACCCCTTACGTTTTTTTTTTTTTTCTTCCCAAATTCTGATAGAGGGCCATGAGACTTAGATCTGAGTGCAAAAATGGACGCTCTATCCCCTTCCAGAGCTGAGATATCGAAACTCAAAAATTCGGCCCGAAAAAAAAAACGACAGTGGTACCCCTTACGTTTTTTTTTTTGGGGCGAAAAATTAAGTTTCTCCAATCTTCCCAAATTCTGATAGAGGGCCATGAGACTTAGACCTGAGTGCAAAAATGGAGGCTCTAGCCCCTTCCAGAGCTGAGATATCGAAACTCAAAAATTCGGCCCGAAAAAAAAAAACGACAGTGGTACCCCTTACGTTTTTTTTTTTGGGGCGAAAAATTAAGTTTCTCCAATCTTCCCAAATTCTGATAGAGGGCCATGAGACTTAGACCTGAGTGCAAAAATGGAGGCTCTAGCCCCTTCCAGAGCTTAGATATCGAAACTCAAAAATTCGGCCCGAAAAAAAAAACGACAGTGGTACCCCTTACGTTTTTTTTTTAGGCGAAAAATTACGTTTCTCCAATCTTCCCAAATTCTGATAGAGGGCCATGAGACTTAGACCTGAGTGCAAAAATGGAGGCTCTAGCCCCTTCCAGAGCTTAGATATCGAAACTCAAAAATTCGGCCCGAAAAAAAAACGACAGTGGTACCCCTTACGTTTTTTTTTTAGGCGAAAAATTACGTTTCTCCAATCTTCCCAAATTCTGATAGAGGGCCATGAGACTTAGACCTGAGTGCAAAAATGGAGGCTCTAGCCCCTTCCAGAGCTGAGATATCGAAACTCAAAAATTCGGCCCGAAAAAAAAACGACAGTGGTACCCCTTACGTTTTTTTTTGGGGGGCGAAAAATTACGTTTCTCCAATCTTCCCAAATTCTGATAGAGGGCCATGAGACTTAGACCTGAGTGCAAAAATAGAGGCTCTAGCCCCTTCCAGAGCTGAGATATCGAAACTCAAAAATTTGGCCCGAAAAAAAAACGACAGTGGTACCCCTTACGTTTTTTTTGTTTTGGGCGAAAAATTAAGTTTCTCCAATCTTCCCAAATTCTGATAGAGGGCCATGAGACTTAGACCTGAGTGCAAAAATTGAGACTCTAGCCCCTTCCAGAGCTTAGATATCGAAACTTAAAAATTCGGCCCGAAAAAAAAACGACAGTGGTACCCCTTACGTTTTTTTTTTTAGGCGAAAAATTACGTTTCTCCAATCTTCCCAAATTCTGATAGAGGGCCATGAGACTTAGACCTGAGTGCAAAAATGGAGGCTCTAGCCCCTTCCAGAGCTGAGATATCGAAACTCAAAAATTCGGCCCGAAAAAAAACCGACAGTGGTACCCCTTACGTTTTTTTTTTTGGGGCGAAAAATTACGTTTCTCCAATCTTCCCAAATTCTGATAGAGGGCCATGAGACTTAGACCTGAGTGCAAAAATTGAGGCTCTAGCCCCTTCCAGAGCTTAGATATCGAAACTTAAAAATTCGGCCCGAAAAAAAAACGACAGTGGTACCCCTTACGTTTTTTTTTTTAGGCGAAAAATTACGTTTCTCCAATCTTCCCAAATTCTGATAGAGGGCCATGAGACTTAGACCTGAGTGCAAAAATGGAGGCTCTAGCCCCTTCCAGAGCTGAGATATCGAAACTCAAAAATTCGGCCCGAAAAAAAAACGACAGTGGTACCCCTTATGTTTTTTTTTTTTGGGCGAAAAATTAAGTTTCTCCAATCTTCCCAAATTCTGATAGAGGGCCATGAGACTTAGACCTGAGTGCAAAAATGGAGGCTCTAGCCCCTTCCAGAGCTGAGATATCGAAACTCAAAAATTCGGCCCGAAAAAAAAAAACGACAGTGGTACCCCTTACGTTTTTTTTTTTGGGGCGAAAAATTAAGTTTCTCCAATCTTCCCAAATTCTGATAGAGGGCCATGAGACTTAGATCTGAGTGCAAAAATGGACGCTCTAGCCCCTTCCAGAGCTGAGATATCGAAACTCAAAAATTCGGCCCGAAAAAAAAAACGACAGTGGTACCCCTTACTTTTTTTTTTTTGGGCGAAAAATTAAGTTTCTCCAATCTTCCCAAATTCTGATAGAGGGCCATGAGACTTAGACCTGAGTGCAAAAATGGAGGCTCTAGCCCCTTCCAGAGCTTAGATATCGAAACTCAAAAATTCGGCCCGAAAAAAAAACGACAGTGGTACCCCTTACGTTTTTTTTTTAGGCGAAAAATTACGTTTCTCCAATCTTCCCAAATTCTGATAGAGGGCCATGAGACTTAGACCTGAGTGCAAAAATGGAGGCTCTAACCCCTTCCAGAGCTGAGATATCGAAACTCAAAAATTCGGCCCGAAAAAAAAACGACAGTGGTACCCCTTACGTTTTTTTTTTTGGGCGAAAAATTACGTTTCTCCAATCTTCCCAAATTCTGATAGAGGGCCATGAGACTTAGACCTGAGTGCAAAAATGGAGGCTCTAGCCCCTTCCAGAGCTGAGATATCGAAACTCAAAAATTCGGCCCGAAAAAAAAACGACAGTGGTACCCCTTACGGTTTTTTTTTTTTTGGGCGAAAAATTAAGTTTCTCCAATCTTCCCAAATTCTGATAGAAGGCCATAAAACTTAGACCTGAGTGCAAAAATGGAGGCTCTAGCCCCTTCCAGAGCTGAGATATCGAAACTCAAAAATTCGGCCCGAAAAAAAAAAGACAGTGGTACCCCTTACGGTTTTTTTTAGGCGAAAAATTACGTTTCTCCAATCTTCCCAAATTCTGATAGAGGGCCATGAGACTTACACCTGAGTGCAAAAATGGACGCTCTAGCCCCTTCCAGAGCTGAGATATCGAAACTCAAAAATTCGGCCCGAAAAAAAAAACGACAGTGGTACCCCTTACGTTTTTTTTTTTGGGCGAAAAATTAAGTTTCTCCAATCTTCCCAAATTCTGATAGAGGGCCATGAGACTTAGACCTGAGTGCAAAAATTGAGGCTCTAGCCCCTTCCAGAGCTTAGATATCGAAACTTAAAAATTCGGCCCGAAAAAAAAACGACAGTGGTACCCCTTACGTTTTTTTTTTTAGGCGAAAAATTACGTTTCTCCAATCTTCCCAAATTCTGATAGAGGGCCATGAGACTTAGACCTGAGTGCAAAAATGGAGGCTCTAGCCCCTTCCAGAGCTGAGATATCGAAACTCAAAAATTCGGCCCGAAAAAAAAACGACAGTGGTACCCCTTACGTTTTTTTTTTGGGGCGAAAAATTACGTTTCTCCAATCTTCCCAAATTCTGATAGAGGGCCATGAGACTTAGACCTGAGTGCAAAAATTGAGGCTCTAGCCCCTTCCAGAGCTTAGATATCGAAACTTAAAAATTCGGCCCGAAAAAAAAACGACAGTGGTACCCCTTACGTTTTTTTTTTTAGGCGAAAAATTACGTTTCTCCAATCTTCCCAAATTCTGATAGAGGGCCATGAGACTTAGACCTGAGTGCAAAAATTAAGGCTCTAGCCCCTTCCAGAGCTGAGATATCGAAACTTAAAAATTCGGCCCGAAAAAAAAACGACAGTGGTACCCCTTACGTTTTTTTTTTAGGCGAAAAATTACGTTTCTCCAATCTTCCCAAATTCTGATAGAGGGCCATGAGACTTAGACCTGAGTGCAAAAATGGAGGCTCTAGCCCCTTCCAGAGCTGAGATATCGAAACTCAAAAATTCGGCCCGAAAAAAAAACGACAGTGGTACCCCTTACGTTTTTTTTTTGGGGCGAAAAATTACGTTTCTCCAATCTTCCCAAATTCTGATAGAGGGCCATGAGACTTAGACCTGAGTGCAAAAATTGAGGCTCTAGCCCCTTCCAGAGCTGAGATATCGAAACTCAAAAATTCGGCCCGAAAAAAAAACGACAGTGGTACCCCTTATGTTTTTTTTTTTTGGGCGAAAAATTAAGTTTCTCCAATCTTCCCAAATTCTGATAGAGGGCCATGAGACTTAGACCTGAGTGCAAAAATGGAGGCTCTAGCCCCTTCCAGAGCTGAGATATCGAAACTCAAAAATTCGGCCCGAAAAAAAAAACGACAGTGGTACCCCTTACGTTTTTTTTTTTGGGGCGAAAAATTAAGTTTCTCCAATCTTCCCAAATTCTGATAGAGGGCCATGAGACTTAGATCTGAGTGCAAAAATGGACGCTCTAGCCCCTTCCAGAGCTGAGATATCGAAACTCAAAAATTCGGCCCGAAAAAAAAAACGACAGTGGTACCCCTTACTTTTTTTTTTTTGGGCGAAAAATTAAGTTTCTCCAATCTTCCCAAATTCTGATAGAGGGCCATGAGACTTAGACCTGAGTGCAAAAATGGAGGCTCTAGCCCCTTCCAGAGCTTAGATATCGAAACTCAAAAATTCGGCCCGAAAAAAAAACGACAGTGGTACCCCTTACGTTTTTTTTTTAGGCGAAAAATTACGTTTCTCCAATCTTCCCAAATTCTGATAGAGGGCCATGAGACTTAGACCTGAGTGCAAAAATGGAGGCTCTAACCCCTTCCAGAGCTGAGATATCGAAACTCAAAAATTCGGCCCGAAAAAAAAACGACAGTGGTACCCCTTACGTTTTTTTTTTTGGGGCGAAAAATTACGTTTCTCCAATCTTCCCAAATTCTGATAGAGGGCCATGAGACTTAGACCTGAGTGCAAAAATGGAGGCTCTAGCCCCTTCCAGAGCTGAGATATCGAAACTCAAAAATTCGGCCCGAAAAAAAAACGACAGTGGTACCCCTTACGGTTTTTTTTTTTTGGGCGAAAAATTAAGTTTCTCCAATCTTCCCAAATTCTGATAGAAGGCCATAAAACTTAGACCTGAGTGCAAAAATGGAGGCTCTAGCCCCTTCCAGAGCTGAGATATCGAAACTCAAAAATTCGGCCCGAAAAAAAAAAGACAGTGGTACCCCTTACGGGTTTTTTTTAGGCGAAAAATTACGTTTCTCCAATCTTCCCAAATTCTGATAGAGGGCCATGAGACTTACACCTGAGTGCAAAAATGGACGCTCTAGCCCCTTCCAGAGCTGAGATATCGAAACTCAAAAATTCGGCCCGAAAAAAAAAACGACAGTGGTACCCCTTACGTTTTTTTTTTTGGGCGAAAAATTAAGTTTCTCCAATCTTCCCAAATTCTGATAGAGGGCCATGAGACTTAGACCTGAGTGCAAAAATTGAGGCTCTAGCCCCTTCCAGAGCTTAGATATCGAAACTTAAAAATTCGTCCCGGAAAAAAAACGACAGTGGTACCCCTTACGTTTTTTTTTTTAGGCGAAAAATTACGTTTCTCCAATCTTCCCAAATTCTGATAGAGGGCCATGAGACTTAGACCTGAGTGCAAAAATGGAGGCTCTAGCCCCTTCCAGAGCTGAGATATCGAAACTCAAAAATTCGGCCCGAAAAAAAAACGACAGTGGTACCCCTTACGTTTTTTTTTTTGGGGCGAAAAATTAAGTTTCTCCAATCTTCCCAAATTCTGATAGAAGGCCATAAAACTTAGACCTGAGTGCAAAAATGGAGGCTCTAGCCCCTTCCAGAGCTGAGATATCGAAACTCAAAAATTCGGCCCGAAAAAAAAAAGACAGTGGTACCCCTTACGGTTTTTTTTTAGCCGAAAAATTACGTTTCTCCAATCTTCCCAAATTCTGATAGAGGGCCATGAGACTTACACCTGAGTGCAAAAATGGACGCTCTAGCCCCTTCCAGAGCTGAGATATCGAAACTCAAAAATTCGGCCCGAAAAAAAAAACGACAGTGGTACCCCTTACGTTTTTTTTTTTGGGCGAAAAATTAAGTTTCTCCAATCTTCCCAAATTCTGATAGAGGGCCATGAGACTTAGACCTGAGTGCAAAAATTGAGACTCTAGCCCCTTCCAGAGCTTAGATATCGAAACTTAAAAATTCGGCCCGAAAAAAAAACGACAGTGGTACCCCTTACGTTTTTTTTTTTAGGCGAAAAATTACGTTTCTCCAATCTTCCCAAATTCTGATAGAGGGCCATGAGACTTAGACCTGAGTGCAAAAATGGAGGCTCTAGCCCCTTCCAGAGCTGAGATATCGAAACTCAAAAATTCGGCCCGAAAAAAAACCGACAGTGGTACCCCTTACGTTTTTTTTTTTGGGGCGAAAAATTACGTTTCTCCAATCTTCCCAAATTCTGATAGAGGGCCATGAGACTTAGACCTGAGTGCAAAAATTGAGGCTCTAGCCCCTTCCAGAGCTTAGATATCGAAACTTAAAAATTCGGCCCGAAAAAAAAACGACAGTGGTACCCCTTACGTTTTTTTTTTTAGGCGAAAAATTACGTTTCTCCAATCTTCCCAAATTCTGATAGAGGGCCATGAGACTTAGACCTGAGTGCAAAAATGGAGGCTCTAGCCCCTTCCAGAGCTGAGATATCGAAACTCAAAAATTCGGCCCGAAAAAAAAACGACAGTGGTACCCCTTATGTTTTTTTTTTTTGGGCGAAAAATTAAGTTTCTCCAATCTTCCCAAATTCTGATAGAGGGCCATGAGACTTAGACCTGAGTGCAAAAATGGAGGCTCTAGCCCCTTCCAGAGCTGAGATATCGAAACTCAAAAATTCGGCCCGAAAAAAAAAAACGACAGTGGTACCCCTTACGTTTTTTTTTTTGGGGCGAAAAATTAAGTTTCTCCAATCTTCCCAAATTCTGATAGAGGGCCATGAGACTTAGATCTGAGTGCAAAAATGGACGCTCTAGCCCCTTCCAGAGCTGAGATATCGAAACTCAAAAATTCGGCCCGAAAAAAAAAACGACAGTGGTACCCCTTACTTTTTTTTTTTTGGGCGAAAAATTAAGTTTCTCCAATCTTCCCAAATTCTGATAGAGGGCCATGAGACTTAGACCTGAGTGCAAAAATGGAGGCTCTAGCCCCTTCCAGAGCTTAGATATCGAAACTCAAAAATTCGGCCCGAAAAAAAAACGACAGTGGTACCCCTTACGTTTTTTTTTTAGGCGAAAAATTACGTTTCTCCAATCTTCCCAAATTCTGATAGAGGGCCATGAGACTTAGACCTGAGTGCAAAAATGGAGGCTCTAACCCCTTCCAGAGCTGAGATATCGAAACTCAAAAATTCGGCCCGAAAAAAAAACGACAGTGGTACCCCTTACGTTTTTTTTTTTGGGGCGAAAAATTACGTTTCTCCAATCTTCCCAAATTCTGATAGAGGGCCATGAGACTTAGACCTGAGTGCAAAAATGGAGGCTCTAGCCCCTTCCAGAGCTGAGATATCGAAACTCAAAAATTCGGCCCGAAAAAAAAACGACAGTGGTACCCCTTACGGTTTTTTTTTTTTGGGCGAAAAATTAAGTTTCTCCAATCTTCCCAAATTCTGATAGAAGGCCATAAAACTTAGACCTGAGTGCAAAAATGGAGGCTCTAGCCCCTTCCAGAGCTGAGATATCGAAACTCAAAAATTCGGCCCGAAAAAAAAAAGACAGTGGTACCCCTTATGGTTTTTTTTTAGGCGAAAAATTACGTTTCTCCAATCTTCCCAAATTCTGATAGAGGGCCATGAGACTTACACCTGAGTGCAAAAATGGACGCTCTAGCCCCTTCCAGAGCTGAGATATCGAAACTCAAAAATTCGGCCCGAAAAAAAAAACGACAGTGGTACCCCTTACGTTTTTTTTTTTGGGCGAAAAATTAAGTTTCTCCAATCTTCCCAAATTCTGATAGAGGGCCATGAGACTTAGACCTGAGTGCAAAAATTGAGGCTCTAGCCCCTTCCAGAGCTTAGATATCGAAACTTAAAAATTCGGCCCGAAAAAAAAACGACAGTGGTACCCCTTACGTTTTTTTTTTTAGGCGAAAAATTACGTTTCTCCAATCTTCCCAAATTCTGATAGAGGGCCATGAGACTTAGACCTGAGTGCAAAAATGGAGGCTCTAGCCCCTTCCAGAGCTGAGATATCGAAACTCAAAAATTCGGCCCGAAAAAAAAACGACAGTGGTACCCCTTACGTTTTTTTTTTGGGGCGAAAAATTACGTTTCTCCAATCTTCCCAAATTCTGATAGAGGGCCATGAGACTTAGACCTGAGTGCAAAAATTGAGGCTCTAGCCCCTTCCAGAGCTTAGATATCGAAAACTTAAAAATTCGGCCCGAAAAAAAAACGACAGTGGTACCCCTTACGTTTTTTTTTTAGGCGAAAAATTACGTTTCTCCAATCTTCCCAAATTCTGATAGAGGGCCATGAGACTTAGACCTGAGTGCAAAAATTAAGGCTCTAGCCCCTTCCAGAGCTGAGATATCGAAACTTAAAAATTCGGCCCGAAAAAAAAACGACAGTGGTACCCCTTACGTTTTTTTTTTAGGCGAAAAATTACGTTTCTCCAATCTTCCCAAATTCTGATAGAGGGCCATGAGACTTAGACCTGAGTGCAAAAATGGAGGCTCTAGCCCCTTCCAGAGCTGAGATATCGAAACTCAAAAATTCGGCCCGAAAAAAAAACGACAGTGGTACCCCTTACGTTTTTTTTTTTGGGGCGAAAAATTACGTTTCTCCAATCTTCCCAAATTCTGATAGAGGGCCATGAGACTTAGACCTGAGTGCAAAAATTGAGGCTCTAGCCCCTTCCAGAGCTGAGATATCGAAACTCAAAAATTCGGCCCGAAAAAAAAACGACAGTGGTACCCCTTATGTTTTTTTTTTTTGGGCGAAAAATTAAGTTTCTCCAATCTTCCCAAATTCTGATAGAGGGCCATGAGACTTAGACCTGAGTGCAAAAATGGAGGCTCTAGCCCCTTCCAGAGCTGAGATATCGAAACTCAAAAATTCGGCCCGAAAAAAAAACGACAGTGGTACCCCTTACGTTTTTTTTTTTGGGGCGAAAAATTAAGTTTCTCCAATCTTCCCAAATTCTGATAGAGGGCCATGAGACTTAGATCTGAGTGCAAAAATGGACGCTCTAGCCCCTTCCAGAGCTGAGATATCGAAACTCAAAAATTCGGCCCGAAGAAAAAAAACGACAGTGGTACCCCTTACTTTTTTTTTTTTGGGCGAAAAATTAAGTTTCTCCAATCTTCCCAAATTCTGATAGAGGGCCATGAGACTTAGACCTGAGTGCAAAAATGGAGGCTCTAGCCCCTTCCAGAGCTTAGATATCGAAACTTAAAAATTCGGCCCGAAAAAAAAACGACAGTGGTACCCCTTACGTTTTTTTTTTTAGGCGAAAAATTACGTTTCTCCAATCTTCCCAAATTCTGATAGAGGGCCATGAGACTTAGACCTGAGTGCAAAAATGGAGGCTCTAGCCCCTTCCAGAGCTGAGATATCGAAACTCAAAAATTCGGCCCGAAAAAAAAAACGACAGTGGTACCCCTTATGTTTTTTTTTTTTTGGGCGAAAAATTAAGTTTCTCCAATCTTCCCAAATTCTGATAGAGGGCCATGAGACTTAGACCTGAGTGCAAAAATGGAGGCTCTAGCCCCTTCCAGAGCTGAGATATCGAAACTCAAAAATTCGGCCCGAAAAAAAAACGACAGTGGTACCCCTTACGTTTTTTTTTTTGGGGCGAAAAATTAAGTTTCTCCAATCTTCCCAAATTCTGATAGAGGGCCATGAGACTTAGATCTGAGTGCAAAAATGGACGCTCTAGCCCCTTCCAGAGCTGAGATATCGAAACTCAAAAATTCGGCCCGAAAAAAAAAACGACAGTGGTACCCCTTACTTTTTTTTTTTTGGGCGAAAAATTAAGTTTCTCCAATCTTCCCAAATTCTGATAGAGGGCCATGAGACTTAGACCTGAGTGCAAAAATGGAGGCTCTGGCCCCTTCCAGAGCTTAGATATCGAAACTTAAAAATTCGGCCCGAAAAAAAAACGACAGTGGTACCCCTTACGTTTTTTTTTTTAGGCGAAAAATTACGTTTCTCCAATCTTCCCAAATTCTGATAGAGGGCCATGAGACTTAGACCTGAGTGCAAAAATGGAGGCTCTAGCCCCTTCCAGAGCTGAGATATCGAAACTCAAAAATTCGGCCCGAAAAAAAAACGACAGTGGTACCCCTTACGTTTTTTTTTGGGGGCGAAAAATTACGTTTCTCCAATCTTCCCAAATTCTGATAGAGGGCCATGAGACTTAGACCTGAGTGCAAAAATTGAGGCTCTAGCCCCTTCCAGAGCTTAGATATCGAAACTTAAAAATTCGGCCCGAAAAAAAAACGACAGTGGTACCCCTTACGTTTTTTTTTTTTAGGCGAAAAATTACGTTTCTCCAATCTTCCCAAATTCTGATAGAGGGCCATGAGACTTAGACCTGAGTGCAAAAATGGAGGCTCTAGCCCCTTCCAGAGCTGAGATATCGAAACTCAAAAATTCGGCCCGAAAAAAAAAAACGACAGTGGTACCCCTTACGTTTTTTTTTTTGGGGCGAAAAATTAAGTTTCTCCAATCTTCCCAAATTCTGATAGAGGGCCATGAGACTTAGATCTGAGTGCAAAAATGGACGCTCTAGCCCCTTCCAGAGCTGAGATATCGAAACTCAAAAATTCGGCCCGAAAAAAAAAACGACAGTGGTACCCCTTACTTTTTTTTTTTTGGGCGAAAAATTAAGTTTCTCCAATCTTCCCAAATTCTGATAGAGGGCCATGAGACTTAGACCTGAGTGCAAAAATGGAGGCTCTAGCCCCTTCCAGAGCTTAGATATCGAAACTCAAAAATTCGGCCCGAAAAAAAAACGACAGTGGTACCCCTTACGTTTTTTTTTTAGGCGAAAAATTACGTTTCTCCAATCTTCCCAAATTCTGATAGAGGGCCATGAGACTTAGACCTGAGTGCAAAAATGGAGGCTCTAACCCCTTCCAGAGCTGAGATATCGAAACTCAAAAATTCGGCCCGAAAAAAAAACGACAGTGGTACCCCTTACGGTTTTTTTTTTTTGGGCGAAAAATTAAGTTTCTCCAATCTTCCCAAATTCTGATAGAAGGCCATAAAACTTAGACCTGAGTGCAAAAATGGAGGCTCTAGCCCCTTCCAGAGCTGAGATATCGAAACTCAAAAATTCGGCCCGAAAAAAAAAAGACAGTGGTACCCCTTACGTTTTTTTTTTAGGCGAAAAATTACGTTTCTCCAATCTTCCCAAATTCTGATAGAGGGCCATGAGACTTACACCTGAGTGCAAAAATGGACGCTCTAGCCCCTTCCAGAGCTGAGATATCGAAACTCAAAAATTCGGCCCGAAAAAAAAAACGACAGTGGTACCCCTTACGTTTTTTTTTTTGGGCGAAAAATTAAGTTTCTCCAATCTTCCCAAATTCTGATAGAGGGCCATGAGACTTAGACCTGAGTGCAAAAATTGAGGCTCTAGCCCCTTCCAGAGCTTAGATATCGAAACTTAAAAATTCGGCCCGAAAAAAAAACGACAGTGGTACCCCTTACGTTTTTTTTTTTAGGCGAAAAATTACGTTTCTCCAATCTTCCCAAATTCTGATAGAGGGCCATGAGACTTAGACCTGAGTGCAAAAATGGAGGCTCTAGCCCCTTCCAGAGCTTAGATATCGAAACTCAAAAATTCGGCCCGAAAAAAAAACGACAGTGGTACCCCTTACGTTTTTTTTTTTGGGGCGAAAAATTACGTTTCTCCAATCTTCCCAAATTCTGATAGAGGGCCATGAGACTTAGACCTGAGTGCAAAAATTGAGGCTCTAGCCCCTTCCAGAGCTTAGATATCGAAACTTAAAAATTCGGCCCGAAAAAAAAACGACAGTGGTACCCCTTACGTTTTTTTTTTTAGGCGAAAAATTACGTTTCTCCAATCTTCCCAAATTCTGATAGAGGGCCATGAGACTTAGACCTGAGTGCAAAAATTAAGGCTCTAGCCCCTTCCAGAGCTGAGATATCGAAACTTAAAAATTCGGCCCGAAAAAAAAACGACAGTGGAACCCCTTACGTTTTTTTTTTTAGGCGAAAAATTACGTTTCTCCAATCTTCCCAAATTCTGATAGAGGGCCATGAGACTTAGACCTGAGTGCAAAAATTGAGGCTCTAGCCCCTTCCAGAGCTTAGATATCGAAACTTAAAAATTCGGCCCGAAAAAAAAACGACAGTGGTACCCCTTACGTTTTTTTTTTTAGGCGAAAAATTACGTTTCTCCAATCTTCCCAAATTCTGATAGAGGGCCATGAGACTTAGACCTGAGTGCAAAAATGGAGGCTCTAGCCCCTTCCAGAGCTGAGATATCGAAACTCAAAAATTCGGCCCGAAAAAAAAACGACAGTGGTACCCCTTATGTTTTTTTTTTTTGGGCGAAAAATTAAGTTTCTCCAATCTTCCCAAATTCTGATAGAGGGCCATGAGACTTAGACCTGAGTGCAAAAATGGAGGCTCTAGCCCCTTCCAGAGCTGAGATATCGAAACTCAAAAATTCGGCCCGAAAAAAAAAACGACAGTGGTACCCCTTACGTTTTTTTTTTTGGGGGCGAAAAATTAAGTTTCTCCAATCTTCCCAAATTCTGATAGAGGGCCATGAGACTTAGATCTGAGTGCAAAAATGGACGCTCTAGCCCCTTCCAGAGCTGAGATATCGAAACTCAAAAATTCGGCCCGAAAAAAAAAACGACAGTGGTACCCCTTACTTTTTTTTTTTTGGGCGAAAAATTAAGTTTCTCCAATCTTCCCAAATTCTGATAGAGGGCCATGAGACTTAGACCTGAGTGCAAAAATGGAGGCTCTAGCCCCTTCCAGAGCTTAGATATCGAAACTCAAAAATTCGGCCCGAAAAAAAAACGACAGTGGTACCCCTTACGTTTTTTTTTTAGGCGAAAAATTACGTTTCTCCAATCTTCCCAAATTCTGATAGAGGGCCATGAGACTTAGACCTGAGTGCAAAAATGGAGGCTCTAACCCCTTCCAGAGCTGAGATATCGAAACTCAAAAATTCGGCCCGAAAAAAAAACGACAGTGGTACCCCTTACGTTTTTTTTTTTGGGGCGAAAAATTACGTTTCTCCAATCTTCCCAAATTCTGATAGAGGGCCATGAGACTTAGACCTGAGTGCAAAAATGGAGGCTCTAGCCCCTTCCAGAGCTGAGATATCGAAACTCAAAAATTCGGCCCGAAAAAAAAAACGACAGTGGTACCCCTTACGTTTTTTTTTTTTGGGCGAAAAATTAAGTTTCTTCAATCTTCCCAAATTCTGATAGAAGGCCATAAAACTTAGACCTGAGTGCAAAAATGGAGGCTCTAGCCCCTTCCAGAGCTGAGATATCGAAACTCAAAAATTCGGCCCGAAAAAAAAAAGACAGTGGTACCCCTTACGGGTTTTTTTTAGGCGAAAAATTACGTTTCTCCAATCTTCCCAAATTCTGATAGAGGGCCATGAGACTTACACCTGAGTGCAAAAATGGACGCTCTAGCCCCTTCCAGAGCTGAGATATCGAAACTCAAAAATTCGGCCCGAAAAAAAAAACTACAGTGGTACCCCTTACGTTTTTTTTTTTGGGCGAAAAATTAAGTTTCTCCAATCTTCCCAAATTCTGATAGAGGGCCATGAGACTTAGACCTGAGTGCAAAAATTGAGGCTCTAGCCCCTTCCAGAGCTTAGATATCGAAACTTAAAAATTCGGCCCGAAAAAAAAACGACAGTGGTACCCCTTACGTGTTTTTTTTTAGGCGAAAAATTAAGTTTCTTCAATCTTCCCAAATTCTGATAGAAGGCCATAAAACTTAGACCTGAGTGCAAAAATGGAGGCTCTAGCCCCTTCCAGAGCTGAGATATCGAAACTCAAAAATTCGGCCCGAAAAAAAAACGACAGTGGTACCCCTTACGTTTTTTTTGGGGGGGGGGCGAAAAATTAAGTATCCCCAATCTTCTCGAAACTCTGGATTCTGATAGAGGGCACTGAGACTTACACCTGAGTGCAAAAATGGAGGCTCTAGACCCTTCCAGAGCTGAGATATCGAAACTCAAAATTTCGACCCGAAAAAAAAACGACAGTGTTACCCCTTACGTTTTTTTTTTGGGGCGAAAAATTTAGTATCCCCAATCTTCTCGAAACTCTGGATTCTGATAGAGGGCACTGAGACTTACACCTGAGTGCAAAAATGGAGGCTCTAGACCCTTCCAGAGCTGAGATATCAAAACTCAAAATTTCGACCCGAAAAAAACCCGACAGTGTTACCCCTTACGTTTTTTTTGGGGGGGCGAAAAATTAAGTATCCCCAATCTTCTCGAAACTCTGGATTCTGATAGAGGGCACTGAGACTTACACCTGAGTGCAAAAATGGAGGCTCTAGATCCTTCCAGAGCTGAGATATCGAAACTCAAAATTTCGACCCGAAAAAAAAACGACAGTGTTACCCCTTACGTTTTTTTTTTGGGGGGGGGGCGAAAAATTAAGTATCCCCAATCTTCTCGAAACTCTGGATTCTGATAGAGGGCACTGAGACTTACACCTGAGTGCAAAAATGGAGGCTCTAGACCCTTCCAGAGCTGAGATATCGAAACTCAAAATTTCGACCCGAAAAAAAAAACGACAGTGTTACCCCTCACGTTTTTTTTTTTTTTGGCGAAAAATTTTGTATCCCCAATCTTCTCGAAACTCTGGATTCTGATAGAGGGCACTGAGACTTACACCTGAGTGCAAAAATGGAGGCTCTAGACCCTTCCAGAGCTGAGATATCGAAACTCAAAATTTCGACCCGAAAAAAAAACGACAGTGTTACCCCTTACGTTTTTTTTTTTGGGCGAAAAATTTAGTATCCCCAATCTTCTCGAAACTCTGGATTCTGATAGAGGGCACTGAGACTTACACCTGAGTGCAAAAATGGAGGCTCTAGACCCTTCCAGAGCTGAGATATCGAAACTCAAAATTTTGACCCGAAAAAAAAAACGACAGTGTTACCCCTTACGTTTTTTTTTGGGGGGCGAAAAATTAAGTTTCTCCAATCTTCCCAAATTCTGATAGAGGGCCATGAGACTTAGATCTGAGTGCAAAAATGGACGCTCTAGCCCCTTCCAGAGCTGAGATATCGAAACTCAAAAATTCGGCCCGAAAAAAAAAACGACAGTGGTACCCCTTACTTTTTTTTTTTTGGGCGAAAAATTAAGTTTCTCCAATCTTCCCAAATTCTGATAGAGGGCCATGAGACTTAGACCTGAGTGCAAAAATGGAGGCTCTAGCCCCTTCCAGAGCTTAGATATCGAAACTCAAAAATTCGGCCCGAAAAAAAAACGACAGTGGTACCCCTTACGTTTTTTTTTTAGGCGAAAAATTACGTTTCTCCAATCTTCCCAAATTCTGATAGAGGGCCATGAGACTTAGACCTGAGTGCAAAAATGGAGGCTCTAACCCCTTCCAGAGCTGAGATATCGAAACTCAAAAATTCGGCCCGAAAAAAAAACGACAGTGGTACCCCTTACGTGTTTTTTTTTGGGGCAAAAAATTACGTTTCTCCAATCTTCCCAAATTCTGATAGAGGGCCATGAGACTTAGACCTGAGTGCAAAAATGGAGGCTCTAGCCCCTTCCAGAGCTGATATAACGAAACTCAAAAATTCGGCCCGAAAAAAAAACGACAGTGGTACCCCTTACGTTTTTTTTTTTTGGGCGAAAAATTAAGTTTCTCCAATCTTCCCAAATTCTGATAGAAGGCCATAAAACTTAGACCTGAGTGCAAAAATGGAGGCTCTAGCCCCTTCCAGAGCTGAGATATCGAAACTCAAAAATTCGGCCCGAAAAAAAAAAGACAGTGGTACCCCTTACGTTTTTTTTTTTAGGCGAAAAATTACGTTTCTCCAATCTTCCCAAATTCTGATAGAGGGCCATGAGACTTAGACCTGAGTGCAAAAATGGAGGCTCTAGCCCCTTCCAGAGCTGAGATATCGAAACTCAAAAATTCGGCCCGAAAAAAAAACGACAGTGGTACCCCTTATGTTTTTTTTTTTTGGGCGAAAAATTAAGTTTCTCCAATCTTCCCAAATTCTGATAGAAGGCCATAAAACTTAGACCTGAGTGCAAAAATGGAGGCTCTAGCCCCTTCCAGAGCTGAGATATCGAAACTCAAAAATTCGGCCCGAAAAAAAAACGACAGTGGTACCCCTTACGGTTTTTTTTTAGGCGAAAAATTACGTTTCTCCAATCTTCCCAAATTCTGATAGAGGGCCATGAGACTTACACCTGAGTGCAAAAATGGAGGCTCTAGACCCTTCCAGAGCTGAGATATCGAAACTCAAAATTTCGACCCGAAAAAAAAACGACAGTGTTACCCCTTACGTTTTTTTTTTTGGGGCGAAAAATTAAGTTTCCCCAATCTTCTCGAAACTCTGGATTCTGATAGAGGGCACTGAGACTTACACCTGAGTGCAAAAATGGAGGCTCTAGACCCTTCCAGAGCTGAGATATCGAAACTCAAAATTTCGACCCGAAAAAAAAATGACAGTGTTACCCCTTACGTTTTTTTTTTTGGGCGAAAAATTTAGTATCCCCAATCTTCTCGAAACTCTGGATTCTGATAGAGGGCACTGAGACTTACACCTGAGTGCAAAAATGGAGGCTCTAGACCCTTCCAGAGCTGAGATATCAAAACTCAAAATTTCGACCCGAAAAAAACCCGACAGTGTTACCCCTTACGTTTTTTTTGGGGGGGGCGAAAAATTAAGTATCCCCAATCTTCTCGAAACTCTGGATTCTGATAGAGGGCACTGAGACTTACACCTGAGTGCAAAAATGGAGGCTCTAGACCCTTCCAGAGCTGAGATATCGAAACTCAAAATTTCGACCCGAAAAAAAAACGACAGTGTTACCCCTTACGTTTTTTTTGGGGGGGGGGGGGGGCGAAAAATGAAGTATCCCCAATCTTCTCGAAACTCTGGATTCTGATAGAGGGCACTGAGACTTACACCTGAGTGCAAAAATGGAGGCTCTAGACCCTTCCAGAGCTGAGATATCGAAACTCAAAATTTCGACCCGAAAAAAAAAACGACAGTGTTACCCCTCACGTTTTTTTTTTTTTGGCGAAAAATTTAGTATCCCCAATCTTCTCGAAACTCTGGATTCTGATAGAGGGCACTGAGACTTACACCTGAGTGCAAAAATGGAGGCTCTAGACCCTTCCAGAGCTGAGATATCGAAACTCAAAATTTCGACCCGAAAAAAAAACGACAGTGTTACCCCTTACGTTTTTTTTTTTGGGCGAAAAATTTAGTATCCCCAATCTTCTCGAAACTCTGGATTCTGATAGAGGGCACTGAGACTTACACCTGAGTGCAAAAATGGAGGCTCTAGACCCTTCCAGAGCTGAGATATCGAAACTCAAAATTTTGACCCGAAAAAAAAAACGACAGTGTTACCCCTTACGTTTTTTTTGGGGGGGGGGGGCGAAAAATTAAGTGTCCCCAATCTTCTCGAAACTCAGGAATCTGATAGAGGGCACTGAGACTTACACCTGAGTGCAAAAATGGAGGCTCTAGACCCTTCCAGAGCTGAGATATCGAAACTCAAAATTTCGACCCGAAAAAAAAAAACGACAGTGTTACCCCTTACGTTTTTTTTTGGGGGCGAAAAATTTAGTATCCCCAATCTTCTCGAAACTCTGGATTCTGATAGAGGGCACTGAGACTTACACCTGAGTGCAAAAATGGAGGCTCTAGACCCTTCCAGAGCTGAGATATCGAAACTCAAAATTTCGACCCGAAAAAAAACGACAGTGTTACCCCTTACGTTTTTTTTGGGGGGGTGAAAAATTAAGTATCCCCAATCTTCTCGAAACTCTGTATTCTGATAGAGGGCACTGAGACTTACATCTGAGTGCAAAAATGGAGGCTCTAGACCCTTCCAGAGCTGAGATATCGAAACTCAAAATTTCGACCCGAAAAAAAAAACGACAGTGTTACCCCTTACGTTTTTTTTTTTGGGCGAAAAATTTAGTATCCCCAATCTTCTCGAAACTCTGGATTCTGATAGAGGGCACTGAGACTTACACCTGAGTGCAAAAATGGAGGCTCTAGACCCTTCCAGAGCTGAGATATCGAAACTCAAAATTTCGACCCGAAAAAAAAACGACAGTGTTACCCCTTACGTTTTTTTTTTTTGGGTGAAAAATTTAGTATCCCCAATCTTCTCGAAACTCTGGATTCTGATAGAGGGCACTGAGACTTACACCTGAGTGCAAAAATGGAGGCTCTAGACCCTTCCAGAGCTGAGATATCGAAACTCAAAATTTCGACCCGAAAAAAAAACGACAGTGTTACCCCTTACTTTTTTTTTTTTTGGGCGAAAAATTTAGTATCCCCAATCTTCTCGAAACTCTGGATTCTGATAGAGGGCACTGAGACTTACACCTGAGTGCAAAAATGGAGGCTCTAGACCCTTCCAGAGCTGAGATATCGAAACTCAAAATTTCGTCCCGAAAAAAAAACGACAGTGTTACCCCTTACGTTTTTTTTTGGGGGGCGAAAAATTAAGTATCCCCAATCTTCTCGAAACTCTGGATTCTGATAGAGGGCACTGAGACTTACACCTGAGTGCAAAAATGGAGGCTCTAGACCCTTCCAGAGCTGAGATATCGAAACTCAAAATTTCGACCCGAAAAAAAAACGATAGTGTTACCCCTTACGTTTTTTTTTGGGGCGAAAAATTAAGTATCCCCAATCTTCTCGAAACTCTGGATTCTGATAGAGGGCACTGAGACTTACACCTGAGTGCAAAAATGGAGGCTCTAGACCCTTCCAGAGCTGAGATATCGAAACTCAAAATTTCGACCCGAAAAAAAAACGATAGTGTTACCCCTTACGTTTTTTTTTGGGGCGAAAAATTAAGTATCCCCAATCTTCTCGAAACTCTGGATTTTGATAGAGGGCACTGAGACTTACACCTGAGTGCAAAAATGGAGGCTCTAGACCCTTCCAGAGCTGAGATATCGAAACTCAAAATTTCGACCCGAAAAAAAAACGACAGTGTTACCCCTTACGTTTTTTTTTTTGGGGCGAAAAATTTAGTATCCCCAATCTTCTCGAAACTCTGGATTCTGATAGAGGGCACTGAGACTTACACCTGAGTGCAAAAATGGAGGCTCTAGACCCTTCCAGAGCTGAGATATCGAAACTCAAAATTTCGACCCGAAAAAAAACGACAGTGTTACCCCTTACGTTTTTTTTGGGGGGGCGAAAAATTAAGTATCCCCAATCTTCTCGAAACTCTGGATTCTGATAGAGGGCACTGAGACTTACACCTGAGTGCAAAAATTGAGGCTCTAGACCCTTCCAGAGCTGAGATATCGAAACTCAAAATTTCGACCCGAAAAAAAAACGACAGTGTTACCCCTTACGTTTTTTTTGGGGGGCGAAAAATTAAGTATCCCCAATCTTCTCGAAACTCTGGATTCTGATAGAGGGCACTGAGACTTACACCTGAGTGCAAAAATGGAGGCTCTAGACCCTTCCAGAGCTGAGATATCGAAACTCAAAATTTCGACCCGAAAAAAAAACGACAGTGTTACCCCTTACGTTTTTTTTGGGGGGGGCGAAAAATTAAGTATCCCCAATCTTCTCGAAACTCTGGATTCTGATAGAGGGCACTGAGACTTACACCTGAGTGCAAAAATGGAGGCTCTAGACCCTTCCAGAGCTGAGATATCGAAACTCAAAATTTCGACCCGAAAAAAAAACGACAGTGTTACCCCTTACGTTTTTTTTGGGGGGGGCGAAAAATTAAGTATCCCCAATCTTCTCGAAACTCTGGATTCTGATAGAGGGCACTGAGACTTACACCTGAGTGCAAAAATGGAGGCTCTAGACCCTTCCAGAGCTGAGATATCGAAACTCAAAATTTCGACCCGAAAAAAAAACGACAGTGTTACCCCTTACGTTTTTTTTTTTTGGGTGAAAAATTAAGTATCCCCAATCTTCTCGAAACTCTGGATTCTGATAGGGGGCACTGAGACTTACACCTGAGTGCAAAAATGAAGGCTCTAGACCCTTCCAGAGCTGAGATATCGAAACTCAAAATTTCGACCCGAAAAAAAAACGACAGTGTTACCCCTTACGTTTTTTTTTTTGGGCGAAAAATTTAGTATCCCCAATCTTCTCGAAACTCTGGATTCTGATAGAGGGCACTGAGACTTACACCTGAGTGCAAAAATGGAGGCTCTAGACCCTTCCAGAGCTGAGATATCGAAACTCATAATTTCGACCCGAAAAAAAAACGACAGTGTTACCCCTTACGTTTTTTTTTTTTGGGGCGAAAAATTAAGTATCCCCAATCTTCTCGAAACTCTGGATTCTGATAGAGGGCACTGAGACTTACACCTGAGTGCAAAAATGGAGGCTCTAGACCCTTCCAGAGCTGAGATATCGAAACTCAAAATTTCGACCCGAAAAAAAAACGACAGTGTTACCCCTTACGTTTTTTTTTTTTTGGGCGAAAAATTAAGTATCCCCAATCTTCTCGAAACTCTGGATTCTGATAGAGGGCACTGAGACTTACACCTGAGTGCAAAAATGGAGGCTCTAGACCCTTCCAGAGCTGAGATATCGAAACTCAAAATTTCGACCCGAAAAAAAAACGACAGTGTTACCCCTTACTTTTTTTTTTTTTGGGCGAAAAATTTAGTATCCCCAATCTTCTCGAAACTCTGGATTCTGATAGAGGGCACTGAGACTTACACCTGAGTGCAAAAATGGAGGCTCTAGACCCTTCCAGAGCTGAGATATCGAAACTCAAAATTTCGTCCCGAAAAAAAAACGACAGTGTTACCCCTTACGTTTTTTTTTGGGGGGCGAAAAATTAAGTATCCCCAATCTTCTCGAAACTCTGGATTCTGATAGAGGGCACTGAGACTTACACCTGAGTGCAAAAATGGAGGCTCTAGACCCTTCCAGAGCTGAGATATCGAAACTCAAAATTTCGACCCGAAAAAAAAACGACAGTGTTACCCCTTACGTTTTTTTTTTTGGGCGAAAAATTTAGTATCCCCAATCTTCTCGAAACTCTGGATTCTGATAGAGGGCACTGAGACTTACACCTGAGTGCAAAAATGAAGGCTCTAGACCCTTCCAGAGCTGAGATATCGAAACTCATAATTTCGACCCGAAAAAAAAACGACAGTGTTACCCCTTACGTTTTTTTTTGGGGGGCGAAAAATTAAGTATCCCCAATCTTCTCGAAACTCTGGATTCTGATAGAGGGCACTGAGACTTACACCTGAGTGCAAAAATGGAGGCTCTAGACCCTTCCAGAGCTGAGATATCGAAACCCAAAATTTCGACCCGAAAAAAAAACGACAGTGTTACC
Source organism: Pimephales promelas (assembly GCF_988280905.1). Classification (NCBI taxonomy): domain Eukaryota; kingdom Metazoa; phylum Chordata; class Actinopteri; order Cypriniformes; family Leuciscidae; genus Pimephales; species Pimephales promelas. The sequence goes on from NC_142782.1 coordinate 2,517,782, forward strand.
CCTTACGTTTTTTTTTTTTTGGGCGAAAAATTAAGTATCCCCAATCTTCTCGAAACTCTGGATTCTGGTAGAGGGCACTGAGACTTACACCTGAGTGCAAAAATGGAGGCTCTAGACCCTTCCAGAGCTGAGATATCGAAACTCAAAATTTCGACCCGAAAAAAAAAACGACAGTGTTACCCCTTACGTTTTTTTTTTTTGGGCGAAAAATTAAGTATCCCCAATCTTCTCGAAACTCTGGATTCTGATAGAGGGCACTGAGACTTACACCTGAGTGCAAAAATGGAGGCTCTAGACCCTTCCAGAGCTGAGATATCGAAACTCAAAATTTCGACCCGAAAAAAAAACGGCAGTGTTACCCCTTATGTTTTTTTTTTTGGGCGAAAAATTAAGTATCCCCAATCTTCTCGAAACTCTGGATTCTGATAGAGGGCACTGAGACTTACACCTGAGTGCAAAAATGGAGGCTCTAGACCCTTCCAGAGCTGAGATATCGAAACTCAAAATTTCGACCCGAAAAAAAACCGGCAGTGTTACCGCTTATGTTTTTTTTTTTGGGCGAAAAATTAAGTATCCCCAATCTTCTCGAAACTCTGGATTCTGATAGAGGGCACTGAGACTTACACCTGAGTGCAAAAATGGAGGCTCTAGACCCTTCCAGAGCTGAGATATCAAAACTCAAAATTTCGTCCCGAAAAAAAAACGACAGTGTTACCCCTTACGTTTTTTTTTTTTGGGCGAAAAATTAAGTATCCCCAATCTTCTCGAAACTCTGGATTCTGATAGAGGGCACTGAGACTTACACCTGAGTGCAAAAATGGAGGCTCTAGACCCTTCCAGAGCTGAGATATCGAAACTCAAAATTTCGACCCGAAAAAAAAACGACAGGGTTACCCCTTATGTTTTTTTTTTTTGGGCGAAAAATTAAGTATCCCCGATCTTCTCGAAACTCTGGATTCTGATAGAGGGCACTGAGACTTACACCTGAGTGCAAAAATGGAGGCTCTAGACCCTTCCAGAGCTGAGATATCGAAACTCAAAATTTCGACCCGAAAAAAAAACGGCAGTGTTACCGCTTATGTTTTTTTTTTGGGCGAAAAATTAAGTATCCCCAATCTTCTCGAAACTCTGGATTCTGATAGAGGGCACTGAGACTTACACCTGAGTGCAAAAATGGAGGCTCTAGACCCTTCCAGAGCTGAGATATCGAAACTCAAAATTTCGTCCCGAAAAAAAAACGACAGTGTTACCCCTTACGTTTTTTTTTTTTTGGGCGAAAAATTAAGTATCCCCAATCTTCTCGAAACTCTGGATTCTGATAGAGGGCACTGAGACTTACACATGAGTGCAAAAATGGAGGCTCTAGACCCTTCCAGAGCTGAGATATCGAAACTCATAATTTCGACCCGAAAAAAAAACGACAGTGTTACCCCTTACGTTTTGTTTTTTTTTGGGCGAAAAATTAAGTATCCCCAATCTTCTCGAAACTCTGGATTCTGATAGAGGGCACTGAGACTTACACATGAGTGCAAAAATGGAGGCTCTAGACCCTTCCAGAGCTGAGATATCAAAACTCAAAAATTCGGCCCGAAAAAAACAACAACAGTGGTACCCCTAACGTTTTTTTTCTGGGCGAGAAATTAAGTTTCTCCAATCTTCTCAAAACTCTGGATTCTGATAGAGGGCACTGAGACTTAGACCTGAGTGCCAAAATGGAGGCTCTAGACCTTTCCAGAGCTGAGATATTGATATATTTATAATGGCATAAATGCTACGTGGGATCTCAATATCTCAGCTCTGGAAGGATCTAGAGCTTCCATTTTGGCACTAAGGTTTAAGTCTCATGGCACTCTATCAGAATCCAAAGTTTCAAGAAGATTAGAGAAACTTATTTTTTCGCACCAAAAAAGAGAAACGACAGGGGTACCACTGTTGAAATTTTGAGTTTCTCTGATCTTCTTGAAACTCTGGATTCTGATAGAGGGTCATGGGACTTAGACCTGAGTGCAAAAATGGAGGTTCTAGACCCTTCCAGAGCTGAGATATTGATATCCCACGTAGCATTTATGCCATTATAAATATCTCAATATCTCAGGTCTGGAAGGGTAAGCTTTTATGAAAGTTGAAAAATAAAAAAAAGACTGTAATTGGGTTAACACGTGCCTCACTGAGGGGGAGGAGCCTCTGTATTATGCTTGACCGTGATTGGTCAGGCATCACATTCAGCACCGCCTCTCCACAGGCACTGGAGACTATGCTGGAGAGACGCTGTTACATAGTCACCATACGATACTAAAGTTCATGTATTTAATGTAAGTAATCAATCCAGGATTATATAGATTTAAGAGATGTATCGATAATGAAACATATGCATGTTATATAAATAGAAGTAAACCCTGTAAAATGCTGGTGTGGACGGAGATCGTATTCGTTATAATTCTCCGTTTTTAAACGAAAACGCAGTAGTGTGGACGGGGCCTTAGAAAACAAAACCGCATGCATTCTGTGGAAGAACATTGTTTTGTTTGTGCCTCGGCTCTGATGAATATTACCCTTCAACTGTTACATATTGAAATTTATCTGTACAATAAAACACTAGAAACACCATTATCTCATTTATAACATTTTAATTCTCTCCATCTCTAAAAAAGCCAAGCTATGTTGTGTCTTGGCATATACACAATTTCCCTGAAAAACCGTCCCGTCCAGTCTAAAACACACTTTATTATGCTTAGGCTTATCATAGTAAATCAGGGTAAGACAAAAAAGAAGGATTGATGATGTATTGACATTGAAATATTAATCTTGAAGAACACAATTTGACATTTAAACAAAAATGCATTGAGTGTAAATCACACGTCATGTCTTGCATCTTTTTAGTGTCTCACACACAAGCATAGACTGTAAAAAATGCACACAAGCTGCATTTTTAGGATGCCGTGTCATGTTAAAAGTAGTTTACCTTACACTTTTAAAATGCAAAAAATGCATTCAGTGTTTTTTATAGCATCTTCCACATGACAGCGCACGTTAAAACTAGTTTGACTTTTTAAAAAACCCTGTCTATAATTATTATTTTCATTCCACAGCCCTGCGTCTTGCATTATGAAACGCTAAAACGCGATCTGTGTGACCGGCCCCTCAAAACGTCTGTGAACCAATCAGAAGCAAGAATTCAACATCACATCTTCATGGATTACAGATTAAAAAGAAAATAGTTCATAACAAAATCTGAAATTGCTGCATTCATGACATGTTCTGCCTGAAGCGCTTCTCAAAGATACTCGTTTCAACAGATGAGTTATGATCAGAGCATAAATCACCACAAAACATTAGCTTACTGCTCGCTAGATCATTAGGACAACGCAAAAGGAGTGTCCCGTGGAGGTGATCGTGTTCCTGAGTTCCCAACGGATGTCATAAACATCTCTGCTTCAGTTATCCGTAAAGTGCTGTCTGTCTCTTCAAGAAATCCCACCACCACTGAAAAAAGCTGTGAAAACATGAGGAAGCAGCCGTGTGAAGGGGTCACCGGAGGTCAAGCATCGAGACGGTGCCCTCTGTGATTATAATGTGGCTGCCACCCTGAGGGGAACAACATGCGTGTTAGTGAAGGGCTCTTATCCAAACGCAGACAGATGGGTTGATGTCACTACCGTAAAAAGAGGAGGTTCTTTGGGATGAGGATGAAAGCCTTTCTGAGTGCAGGTTGAGATCTCCTCCAGGCCATAGTCTGTCAGTCTGAAGTAGCCGGTCCTGTGAACAACACGACATCAGGCTGAGAGACGATGCAAAAAAGCAGAAATACAATATACAGGGTATGATTTCATCCCTAAATTTAGCAGTGACATTAGGGCTGTCAAACGATTAATCGCATCCAAAGTTTGTGTTTACATAATATATGTGTGTGCACTGTGTATAATTATTTTACATATATAAACACACACACATGCTTGTATACATCTAAGAAATATTTTCATGTATATAGATTTATATATAATTTATTTTATATATAAATAATATATTTTTTTAAATATACATGCATGTGTGTGTATTTATATATATATAAATATACAAAATAATTATACACAGTGCACCCACATATATTATGCAAACACAAACTTTTATTTTGAACGCGATTAATCGCGATTTGACAGCCGTAAGTGACACACAGTATTTACATGTTTTCAAACAGTCATTCAGATTTGTTTTATTCACTGTGATGTTTATCGACCCAATAGACATTATGTGTATGATGTCACCGTCACACACACTGAGTCGGCTGAATACATATACAACGGGAAAGAGCTTTGAGAAATCGATTTGACTTGTGCATTTTTACAGACTGCCGAAAGCTACAGAACAGAGAAGCAAATGATCGCTACGATTCACAGAAACAACTGGATCCAGACAGAGAAAGGTGGATTTGCAGTTATCGTTTTATGCTGAATTTAGGGGTAAAAATCCCACTCTACTGTGTATATTGTATTGACAAGTCATCAATTAAATATTTACCATCGTATATTCTGCGTAATTGGACGTTTTTAAATTTAGAGATTTAGAGCTGGACGATACATTGATGTCAGTGATCACACGGATTTAGACCTACATTGTAGAGCCCGACCGATAAAGGATTTTGAAGGCCGATACAAATATTTTTGGGTTTTAAAATCCGATATTCCGATATATTGGCCGATATTTTATTTATTTATTTTATTTTTTTAAACTGGAGATGATTAGTCACAAATTTTGTCATGCTTATTTGAGTTAAGAGAACTGATGGGGATGTTTTTTTAATTGTTATTCAAGCAATGTATGTATCATGACCAACTCAACGAGTGTTGCCAACAGGAACGGTGTAGAGTGCCCTCTGGTGGACAAACTATACAACTCCAACACTCATGACATGGTTCAAGCATGTTTCGTCCGTTTTTATTTTATTTTTGAAATATTAATTTATCGGCCATTATAACTGCCGATACCGATAGTTTGGAAAAAGCCTAATATCGGCCGATAATAACGGTCTGCTGATAGTGTCGCATCTTTTTAGTGTCTCACACACAAGCATAAAATGCACACAAGCTGCATTTTTAGGATGCCATGTCATGTTAAAAGTAGTATACCTTTTTAAATGCAAAAATGCATTCAGTGTTTTTTATAGCATCTTCCACATGACGTTAAAACTAGTTTGACGTTTTTAAAAACCCTGTCTATAATTATTATTTTCATTCCACTGCCCTTTTTTTAAACTGGAGATGATTAGTCACAAATTTTGTCATGCTTATTTGAGTTACCGATAGTTTGGAAAAGGAAAATGCCTAATATCGGCCGATAATATCGGTCTGCTGATATATCGGTCTGGCTCTACTATATTGTATTTATATGAAACATTCACAGGCAAATTTGCTTTATGTATTTCCCCGATGGTGAAATCACGCTCATATAAATGTCAGGAAACACGATTCCTGCTGCATGTTAATATCTGTGGATCACTGGATCTTTGGTAAGTTGTAAGGAACATTATATCGAGTCCAAGCTTTAGTTTAAACTCATATCGTTTGTTTGACTCGTGTTTTCCTCTATTAAATCCAGTCACTCAGCAGCTCTTCTGCCACTCAGTCCGACTGAGGGAGTGTGATCGTCAATCATACCCTCTATAAAATGAAATCACACTTTTAAAATTCCAGGTTTTCACCCAGATTCAGAAATAAAGAACCACAGTTATTTGTGAGAAGAGGCTGATGTTGTATGTCTATGACTTTGAGGTGTGACGTCAGGCCACTTCACTTACTGGTTGAATTTGGGCGAGCAGACGATGGCGATGGACTCGGGCAGCATCATCTGGTACGAGCAGTGTGTGTGCAGATCAACGCTGGACAGGAATGCGGTCTGAGTCGGGTGTGTCTGTGGAGCAGAGCTGATCGGTCACACATCTGATCTGAGAACTGTATGCCTCTGACGGACATATGGGGAAATAATCACGGAAAGATGATCACTTGCTCTTTCAGCTCAACAATAGTGAGAGGGGCATTATATGCTATATATATATATATATATTCATATATTTCTTATTAGTGCAATATTTAAAAACTGATTACAAAAAGACTATTATATGTTTAATATTTGTGTGTATAATCCGACACTGATGGAAACACTTCCTGATGTGGTTGTCCACGTTTGTAAAGAGAGTACAGGTGAAGTGTGTGTGTAAAGACTGACATGTATCCAGCCCAGGGTGACGAGGTTGTGCTGGTCCTGCACCAGAAACAGCTCCTCTTCATTCTCCGTGTCACAGTAATCTGGACCGCCACACTGCTTCGGGACGATCACGTGCGTCACTGTGAACGCGTTCCTATTCTGCAACAGACACACACACACCTGCTCTTAAATCTGGGGGTCTGGTACATTTGCATTAAATGGACTCGCAGCGATGGATAATTTTTCTAAAAATCTCTCTGTCCCACACAACAAAGTCAGTCATATACATCTGGGAGCGCATGATGAGGAAAATTATGAAGTATACATTTAACAGCTATGCATTCAAATTAAAATTTGTTGATAACATCAAATTATCTGAAATAATCTGCAGTGTTCATAAAATTGTAAAATAATACAGCCAAAATGTATGTGATGTTAAAGTATGAAATCCCACAGAAGGACCGTCATACCAGTCTCCCACAGAGTATCCCACAGGTCTCCACGGCTCTTATGGTGTTGCTATTGGCTATTCGCAGGAATTTGCCACAGAGTTCAGCAGGAACAGCAATCTGCCGTAAGCCATCAACCATTGTAGCTGAAACACAAAGAGAAACACCGTCACAACTAGTAGGTGAAGCACCGATATTAACATTTTGGCAGATAAATCTTTATATTCGAAAGCCGATAACTGATATATTGGCCGATAAATATAAATCCAAATTTTTATATAATTTTTGAGAGCCTGATTACAAAAATAAAAGTCTCACCAGTAAAAGCCATGTCTAAAAAAACACAATTATAACATTCTCATGATAATTTATGGTATTTGTGATGAACATTTTGCACTAAACTGTATTTTCATTTTTTAAGAGATTCCAATCATATTTCAAGCAATTCAAAACCATCATGACGAACAGTGCTCATTTGAAAGACAAAATCCATTATTCTTCGGCTAATATATCGGTTAAATTTCTTATCAGGCCCATAACGATAACAGTAAAAGTGAACATATCTCGGCCGATACATCGCAAAAACAGAAACTATTAACGTAGTTATAATATTACAAATGAACATAAATCGGCCGATACCGATATGGTGGCCGATATATCGTAAAAAATATCGTAAAAACGGAAACTATAAACATAACGATAATATTATAAATTAACATATATCGGCTGATACCGATATAATGACCGATATATATCTTCAAAACAGAAACTATAAACATAACGATAAAATGATAAATTAACAAATATCAGCCGATAACGATGTGGTGGCCGATATATCATCAAAACAGAAACTATAAACATAACTATAACATTATAAATGGACATATATCATCCGATACCGATATGATGCCCGATATATTGTCAAAACAGAAAATATAAACATAACTATAACATTATAAATGGACATATATCATCCGATACCGATATGATGCCCGATATATCGTCAAAACAGAAACTATAAACATAATGATAACATTATAAATGGACATATATCATCCGGTACCGATATGATGGCCGATATATCGTCTAAACAGAAACTACATAACGATAACATTATAAAAGAACAAATATCGGCCGATAACAATGTGGTGACCGATATATCATCAAAACAGAAACTATAAACATAACTATAACATTATAAATGAACATGTATCAGCAGATACCGATATGATGGCCGATATATCGTAAAAAACAGAAACTATAAACATAACGATAATATTATGAATTAAAATGAATCGGTTGATAGCGATATGATGGCGATATTTCATCAGAACAGAAACTACATAAAGTTAAAATTATAAATGAACAAATATCAGCCGATACCGATATGGTGGCCGATATATCGTCAAAAAAGAAACTATAAACATAACGATAATATTATAAATGGACATATATCATCCGATACCGATATGATGCCCGATATATTGTCAAAACCGAAAATATAAACATAATGATAACATTATAAATGGACATATATCATCCGATACCGATATGATGCCCGATATATCGTCAAAACAGAAACTATAAACATAATGATAACATTATAAATGGACATATATCATCCGGTACCGATATGATGGCCGATATATCGTCTAAACAGAAACTACATAACGATAACATTATAAATGAACAAATATCAGCAGATACCAATATGATGGCTGATATATCGTAAAAAACAGAAACTATAAACATAACGATAATATTATGAATTAACATAAATCGATTGATAGCGATATGATGGCGACATTTCATCAGAACAGAAACTACATAACGATAACATTATAAATGAACAAATATCAGCCGATACCGATATGATGGCTGATATATCGTAAAAAACAGAAACTATAAACATAACGATAATATTATGAATTAACATAAATCGATTGATAGCGATATGATGGCGACATTTCATCAGAACAGAAACTACATAACGATAACATTATAAATGAACAAATATCAGCCGATACCGATATGATGGCTGATATATCGTAAAAAACAGAAACTATAAACATAACGATAATATTATAAATTAACATAAATTGGTTGATAGCGATATGATGGCCGATATATCGTCTAAACAGAAACTACATAACGATAACATTATAAATGAACAAATATCGGCCGATAACAATGTGGTGACCGATATATCATCAAAACAGAAACTATAAACATAACTATAACATTATAAATGAACATGTATCAGCAGATACCGATATGATGGCCGATATATCGTAAAAAACAGAAACTATAAACATAACGATAATATTATGAATTAACATAAATCGGTTGATAGCGATATGATAGCGATATTTCATCAGAACAGAAACTACATAACGATAACATTATAAATGAACAAATATCAGCCGATACCAATATGATGGCTGATATATCGTAAAAAACAGAAACTATAAACATAACGATAATATAATGAATTAACATAAATTGGTTGATAGCGATATGATGGCGATATATCATCAGAACAGAAACTACAAAACGATAACATTATAAATGAACAAATATCAGCCGAAACCGATATGGTGGCCGATATATCGTCAAAACAGAAACTATAAACATAACGATAACATTATAAATGGACATATATCGGCTGATAGAGCGATATGAAGGCCGATATATCGCTATAAAACAGAAACTACATAACGCTAACATTATAAATGGACATATATCGGCTCCGATACCGATATGGTGGCAGATATATCGTCACGTCAGAATCAGGCTGCTTTATGTGTAGTGAGGTATGAGAGCGAGCCGTACTGTTGTTGCTGAGGTGACCCGGTTTAAGCGAGCGGTCAAAGGTCGGGGGTGCCGGCGGAGTGCTGTGATTGGTCTGCGGGCTCCGAGGGGGGGTGGGGGACTCTAGATAGGGCAGAGGTGGACCCTGGATCCCGGGGATGAGCAGCGTGTCCTCCTGCTGGGACGCCGGAGAGCTGATCTGGGGCCTGTGTTCTGGACGCTCCTTCTGTCGGATCATGTCCTCGAACATGCTGAACTGCTCCTGCTCTCGCTGTCTCCTCTGCATGTCCAGCACACGCTGCCTCTCCGACTCCAGCTCTCGCTGACGGGATAACTCGCGCTCCAGCGCTTCTGCTTCCGCACGCTAGTGGACGACAACACGACTCGAGAGGTTAAACACACGTGCATCTAGGGCTTACCTTTACCGTACACTTTTACATTGCACATTTTATTTTAGTTTAAGAGATTCAACACTTTTTTATCTGTATATATGACAGAATTGAAGATGGACAGTCCTGTTTTGCATCTAGGGTTGGGTAACGTTTGAATTTTAGGTAACACTTTACAATAAGGTTCATTTGTTGACTACATTAGTTAACATTAACTAAGAATGAACAATACTTCTTCAGCATTTGTTGTTAACATTAGTTAATGCAGAGAGAACAAACAATGAACAGCTGGATTTGTATTAATTAACATTAACAAAGATAAACAAATACAGTCACAAATGTATTGCTCATGGTTAGTTCATGTTAGTTAATACATTAACTAATGTTTAATAAACAAACCTTATTGTAAAGTGTTACCGTATTTGAATGATTCTGATTTTGATTCCAATTCTTATCGATTTCGATCCTTATTGTCACATGATCCTACAGAAATCATTCTAAAATTATGATTAATACTCAATTATTATTTTCTATTCTTTAATTGTAATGATATAATCAATTTCACCTGTCAGTGGTTGTGTAATGTGTGTATATATATATATGAAGAGTTCAGATGCAAAAGCCTCTAAATGCCATTTGAAATTTTCTTCTTTAATGATGATTTTTATCAAACTTGTGTATTTAAGTTCAGTAATTTCACTTAAATAACAATTAATAGGTAATTATCATTGCCATTTAAGTGAAATTACTGAACTTAAATATACAAGCTTGATAAAAATCATCATTAAAGAAGAAAATTTCAAATGGCACTTAGAGGCTTTTGCATCTGAACTCTTCATATATATACATATACATATATACATACTGTATATACATATGTACATATATATATATATATATATATATATATATATATACTGTATATATATATACACATACACATACATGGCTGCTACTGAATTATGGAAACTGGAAATTAAGTAAATAAATGTCCAGATGAATTATGATAAAGAGATTAGGGTAAGAAAATGTGTTAAACTTTCACGTAAATAATGCGACAATGCAGAAAAATATTAATGGCCCTAAAGTTCGATCATGCAAAATATAACATTTGATTCTGGGGTAAAATATAACAAATTTTTGACAGGTTTTAAAAAAAAATCCCTTTTATTCCATGATAATGTTGACCAGTGTCAGGACAATGTGCCTCACCTTTTTGCTGATATACTCCGCATATTCTCTCTCATATCTTCTCAGTAAATGTTTCTTCAGCACCTCTGCTTGAGGGAAAGCCGTCTCCTTTAGCTTCTGTGTGAGGAGCCACAGCAAAACTAAGACCACTAACAAGATATGATGAGATTGCTGATCAAAACAATCATTTTCCATCTAGACTACGTTACCCTTAACATCTCCTTCTTCTCAGCAATATTAGACAGCTTATATTCTGGATGCTTAGGAAGCTTTTCAATAAAAAGCCTGGCGGGTTAAAAAGAACGGGAGTTAAACCTGTTGCAATTAAACTGAAACAATATTTCTCACACTCCCATTGCAGTTAAAGGGACACTCCACCCAGAAGTGAAAATCCTGTCATCATTTACTCACACTCATGACTTTCTTCAGAAACATTGGGAACCAAAACACACTAGACCCCGTGGACTTTCACTGTTACAGGGTTCGTGCGGACACTAAAATCAAATTCCAGGACTTTTCGAACAATACTTTAAAGCTACACTGTGTAACTCTTTTAGTTCATTCTTAGCTAAAAACACTTAGTTCTTTCAAAAATATATGTGCTCATTAATGTATATTTACTTAGTTCAAGTAATAAAGTATTCTCGTGAGTGTATAATATGCCATTGAAAATACATACGGGTCAGGGGTTCTAATGTCGGTCGGCATGTTGCCCCTCCATCTTGAAAGTACATTAGCCAAAGAGGGACACACCCGTTAATCCAAGCTCGCCTTTCGCGTTTACGTTTGAGTTAACACTCATGGACGAGGTCGAACTGGAGGCCATGTTAATCTTGGACTACAATGGCCACCGTAGGAGTTAAAACGAAATCGGAATTGAGAGGAACAGAAACTAATATTCACTGGATGGTCATATACCTTTTCACCGCTAGATGGGGGTAAAGATCACACAGTGTAGCTTTAAGGACTACAATCAGAGATCTCATTTATAAAACAATATCTGTATTATATTTAAAATTCTAAAGAAGCGAAAATGATAAACTAATAATACAAAATGGTGCGAATAAAGTGCAGCATATGCAATGACTGCTGTAACTTTAACCATTGAAAGGATACTATGACAAAGATGTCGCTTTCCTTATTCAAACTGAATTGACTTGAGAATAAAAGCTCTATCATTAACTTGGATATTTATATGAGCAATATCACTCTCACAGCCATGCAAAACGCCTCTTTATCTATATCAGACGGACTACAGCTTTAATTTTGCGCGAAAAGATTTTCTCGATACAATTTAAATTAATCCCATAAATTGAATTTCAATAATTCAAGCACTTTAAAAATGGCTATTTCAAGGGTTTTCCAGGACTTAAAGGTACAATATGCAAGATTGTTTCGCCACCAGGGGGCGCTGACCTCTTCCAATATCAAAGGTGTATATTGATGACGTATATTCCGCATTAAGCGGAATTATGGATCTTGTCGTCAAGATGATGGATCTTTTATGGATGAGTGAATACAGTGATGTTTTGTGGTGCGAAGCAGGGCGCGATTGCTAGACGTATACCAGCGCCACACGCAACGCGAGTCCCGCGGATATAAAGGAATAAGGATATTTAATTCTACCGAACTAAACGCTGAATTACTCACACAGGTCAGTTTATTAGAGGAATTAAAACATCCACAGAAGAAAGAAAGTCGTGCAGGTTTGGAACGAGTAAATGGTGACATGAACTTTCACTTTCGGGTGGAGTATCCCTAAAACAGCGTACGGTTCAGAGATCTTCTTTCTCACGTGATGTATTTGTTGTAAAGGACGAAGGCGTGCTCTGTGTTGCCCTCCTCGTCGTACACGTGTGCCATGCGGATCATCTCCATGCCAGAGCGGAAGTATCTGCGGACCGGCACTGCTTCGTTCATGTCCACCGAGCTGCCCTTCTTCGTCAAGGCCCGCACTCGCTCCTCTGGGGTCAAACTCACGTCAGCGTGGTCCAACATTATCTACGCCTTCAACCCTGTGAGGAAACATCACAGTCAAAACACGACTTCTGAATGAAATATAAGTTTATTATCACCCCAGCCATATAACACCTAAGTATTCGGCATCTTAAAGTGACAGGTCACTCAAAAGTGGGAATTCTGTCATCATTTACTCACCCTCATGTTGTTCCAAACGTGTATGAGTGTCTTTCTTTTGCTGAACACGCACACAAAAAAAAGATATTTTAAGGAATGTTGGAAGTCAAAACAGTTGACGGTAGCCACTGACTTCCATAGTAGGAAAACTGTCTAGTTACTGACATACTTCAAAATATCTTCTTTTGTGTTCAGCAGAAGAAAGAAACTCATCCAGGTTTTGAACAACACGAGGGTGAGTAAATGATGGCAGAATTTTTATTTTTGGGTGAACTTTGCCTTTAATTGATGTCAGAAGCATTTACATATATAGAAGTCTTAAAGGTACAGTAGCAAAACAACGAGAAGGAGTACTACAGTCGTGTGAATTAAATATTTTAGTGCAAGAAACATTTACTAGAATAAAGGCCCGTTCACACCAAGAAATATAACTATATTAGCATCCACACCATCGTACTGTTTATCGTTTTATCGCTGGATGAAATCGTTATGAAGGCGAGTTCGTTTCTTTGTGCTTTTAACGTTATATCTGTGGTGTGAACTCTGCTATTCTTTAATATTGAGAACGATATCTTGTTTTTTCCTATTATCTTTATTGTTATCGTGTAAACGGGCCTTATGCGTTGACCAATAAAAACCCATGTACATTCATAGTGATTATAATAATAAACTACTAAGTATGAACTATTACTGTGCTGCTTACAGAATGGATCAAATAAGGATGTGAAATAAGTGTTAAACAGGTGATATTTCCCATTCAAACACTCACATTATATATAGTTTTGCGTCATATGTAAAATACCCAACAGCTAAAAACGCCTTCATTGAGGGTTGTTATGGTATGTGTACGTTTATGAATATGTGCAGCTAGATGGCTAACGTTAGATTATAACGCTTTAAAAAGCCTTACCCTGGTAAGAATGACAGTCAGATCACATTCAAACTAACAGGGAAACCCGTCCATCGCCTTCAGCTGTATTTGATGAGGAATAAACAGCGTTAAAGTAGTGTCTGTAGCTCTGTGTCCATCCTTGATCTCAAACACACCCTCGCTTCCTCTTCCTGTGTGTGTGTAAAGCTGATCTCAGATCAGTGTTGTCTCCCTCCACAGGCTCGGGAAGGTGTTCATGCTCGCTGACTGATCGATCACATCAGGGTGTGTCTGTTAATCTGTGACTGACTGATAAACTGTTTGTTCACTTACTGCCATTAAACCAGGAAGCATTCGTATTAATCATTTATAGGATATTACAATTATTATTATTTCTACTGTTGTAATTCTTATTGGTGCTGTTGTTGTTGTTAACGTTACAAATAATGTTATTAAACGAAAGATAGTATAAAAGAGGCATTTTGATAGAAACGTTTTGTTTAAATTAATTTTGATATTTCTTATTTAAATATATTTTTTTAAGTGCCATTAATGTTAATTACTAAAACTATTGTAATTTTTTATTTTGACACTTTAGTTGATAATAATTCATAATAGACAAAGCAGAACCCTAGTAAAAGAGATTCATCTGAAAGGGAAAATGTTATTCTATGACTTATATACACAAAATAAAACAAATTTTAATTGAATGTCATAACAGAAATACCATGAATGCAAATTTAATGATTACACAACTAACCTTTGGGATGTCTTAAATGTTGATCTTATTCATGGAAATCCAGAATAATAACCCACTTAATTACAATAAATATTTAAATAATAACACTATTAAAAACTACACCGAGAAAAGGAAAATCGCTGCTTGTTCAAATTACTTATAGGCTACTACAGTACATTTGATCCTAACTTAATTTCAGTGTGTTCAATCCACTTAAATTTGGACAACATGAATGATTTTTGTTGCGTTAAAATGTTCAGTTCAACCAAAAATTAAAGTTCTGTCATAATTTACTCAGCTAATTTTTTTTTAACATTTTGTCATTTCATCTGAATATCAACATTGGTGAGATGCAGTCAGTCGAAACAGGTTTTTGAGGTTAAAATAGTGATCTATGACTCTGAATTATGTTGAATAGCAAGGTATGTTTGTTAATGAGAGATTTGTGGACAGATCAGTATTTTGGATTTGTGAAGTAACAGTTATAGTTTTTATTTTGAAGTAAAAAGATCAAATTAGACCACTGGGGTAAGATGGTCCACCAGAATTGGCAAAGAAGACCCAAAGTGGCATACGGCTTGACTGTCACCGTCCCAACAATAATATCTTAGTAAATACTTTAAATAATATTGACAAACTATATATCATTTAAAAGCTTGCAATCTCTAGTTTCCATATTTGGTGACTGATTTTCAAAATAAATTACAGAGGAGCCATAATTTGTAACAAGAATATTTTCATACTCATAAGGCGTGTTCAAACCTTTATTTAAAATAGCAGTGAACATGAAACATTTTTCAAAAAAGTTTGAAATATAAAGAAAAAAACTCACCATTTGTGACTTGGCAGCGAGCTATGACTTACATGCATGTTCTTTGTTTGTGTTTCTTAGAGGTTGAATTCATATCAAAATCTGCCAAACTTCCCATATTACTTCTGAATAGGATCTCTACTTCATAAATTGTGTGAAATTGTGTAAATGATGGTTCAAGGGCACCCTTATATGGGCAGTAATGGAGTCTGGTTGTGTCCTAGTGGAAAAGTGTGGTACTGCGCCCAAACAAAATCTCACAGAAAGCTCATTTTTTGAGATATCAACCTAAAATTTTAAACACAACTTGTTTAGATTTGTGGCTTTGATTTTTCCACCATTTTTGATTAGCCCAGGTTTTGAAAATATATATTTTATGTAAAATATTAATAATTAATATTTTTACATTACACATTTCCACAAACTCAAACTTCATAAACTTGTTTTGTTAATTTTTAACTTTCTTAATTTTTTTCACATCTACAAAAATCTACCAAATGTCGTCTTTAAAACAAGACCAATCATATGTCTATATTCCAAAGCATTCTTGAATTACAACCATTTAAGCTCGAAATGTGCATTTCCATGTCTATTCAAAAAAGGGGGGGTGATAGTTTACAGATGAATTATTTTAGTACTTTAAAAGTACAAAATGAATATAACATTTGTTTTTACAGTAAATTATTCAGTTATTTTATTTCAACCAATGAAGTTTTTTTATTGTTTTGTTAACAATAACCGTATATTCATGTGACAAAGACGACTCAGAACCAGAAAAAAATCAAACCTTTATTCAATTTCCTTTTCCATGTAGAAAGAATATCACCTGTGTAAAGGTTGGAATAGTGGTAAAAGACAGACCACAGTAAACAGGCAAGTTACACCCCGTCACATTCGATACCCACATAAGAAATCGAAATACCTCCTTCATTTCAAGAAAAATGGTTAAACGTCAAATCACAGGCTCCACAGAAAACACAACGGGCATCACAGTAGGCACAGCGAGAGAGTGATAGCTTATAACATGGCACCCGATAACATACCCATTTCCCGTTTTTAGAGGTGTACTATGCGTATCTGTCCTTTTGCTACTCGTTTCTGGCCATTGTCTGGATTTGGCACAAGAATCTCGCTCCGTGAATCAAGCACGGGTTACTACACACCACAAAACATCTTCAAATGAATCAGTGGCTGCTGAAAAGAACAATAAATCAATAAGATTGTGGTTTCTTCATCAGCACCAAAGCTTTTTGGTGAATGAAAAGTGCAAGTTGTCACAATCGGGGCTGAAGGATTTAAAAGTGGCGACCTTTTGGACATTATAAAAGGTCTTTTTTTGCTTTAAAACATAAATAATAATTTCCATAAATAATGTACTTTTTCACTGTTGGAATGTTTAACGGAAAATATAAAACATCTCTCGGACACATCAACATAAAATATATAAATATATATATATTGCGCTAAGCATCCAAATTAAACGTTTGAGTTTACATAATATATGCGTGATGTGCATTATTTTATATATTTAAACACTAACATATGCATGTATATATTTAAGAAACATTTGCATTTATCTATACATCATTTATATTATACATATATTTATGAATATTTAATTTATAAATAACCCGTTTTTCTTAAATATATACATGCATGTGTGTATTCATATATACAAATTAATTATACACAATACACACACACATATTATGCAAGCTTTTATTTAGGATGCGATTAATCGTTGCCCAGCACTAATATTTTTCTTGTTAATCTGAACTGAAAACATCCTTATTGTTGAGCGTGTGTGAAGATGATTCACAATTCTTAGTGTGTAGAATATCTGTAGCGCAGATTAATAACTCCTTTACACATGTACACTGACAGAAAGTGCAATTCACACACCCTTCACGTGTGTGATCCGCTTCAAGAACTCGTACAGCACAACTCCGATTCAAAAATCATTCCCAGTTACCTACAAAACATCCACAACCAACACACTCTCAAAGATATACACGCAGTTTCCGTCTGTATTACACAACTCGCCCAGCTATAACTCGAGGAAAGAGAAAACAAACAAGGAAACTCAAGCAAAAAGGCTGGGGAAATAAATGGAAAGAGAGGACACAGACTGAACCGACATCTACAGTATGTACCGCTATAATGAACCTGATTTTTGTATTTGTACCAGTAAATGAATGAAGCTCAGTTATCACGGCTCTATGTTTCACACCTGACATGCTATGAGCGGATGTAGACGAGTTAGTGAGGATCTGCTGTGTTAATATACGCCGCATTATTAATAATTCAAGTTTCAAGATCACAGTTCAAATATTTCCATTCATCCCCTGCTGACTCGTCGGACTGCACTTTCTCACTGGAAAACAGAAGAAAAAAGAAACAATTGAAGAAAATTTACTATTTACAATGGGGTAAAAAATTCTACATTACAGACGAAACTCGAAAAATTATAATTTCGTGCAAAAGTTCAGTAATTCAACTTAAAAGGTGAAACTAATATATTATATAGACTCATTACATGCAACATGAGATATTTCAAGCCTTTATTTGTTATAATTTTAATGATTATGGATCACCCCAAATTCGAAATTAGAATATTGTGAAAAGGTTTTTATATCTGTAATCCATAATCATCAACATTATTACAAATAAAGGCTTGAAATATCTCACTTTGCATGTAATGAGTTTATATAATATATATGTAATAAATTTGTATATTTATTTATAATATTTATTTTTATATTTTTATTTATAAATTAGTATATTTATTTATTTTTATAATTAGAATAAATGTAGTATATTAGTAATGTGCAACAGATAGTTACTTTTTTAAAAAGTTTTAAAAATTAGGTAACATTATGCGTTTTATATAGTTGCCATAGCCGAGTTAAAAATGCATTCGGGTTGAATGACAAACAAGGGCATCCGTGATAAAGATAAGAAAAAATCTTTTAAAAATGTTGTTTACAACACATACTAAATTTATGATATTTTTTTTTTCATTTTCAAAAAAAAAAAAAAAAAGGTTACATTTAAATTTCTCAAAAAAAAAAAAAAGTTCTCCATAAATGTCATGTTGTGTAACCAAGAAGTGAAATTTTTCTCGAACACCTTGATGTCAAAGTTTCTAAACATATTTTTCAGAATAAAACATTATTTTTTACAAATATTATAACGCTTTGGGAAATCACACACCACATTTTTACAGAAACTTCCAACATAAAAAAAAAAAAAGGAATAGCTGCTTTTTGCGAGTCAAATTGTGAGATATAAATGTTGAGAAATGCTAATTCCTGCTAACAACATGCTAAATGTGGCAAAACATGTTAGCAATATGCTAATTAACGCTAGCAACATGTTAATTCCTGCTAAAAAATGCTAATACCATGCTAAATCATGCTAGCAATGAGGTAATACATGCAAGCAAACTGTTAATTCATGCGATCCAGCTAGCTTTTAAAACTACTAAACTTAAACTATTTCAAACTGAAAACCTTTTAAAACCAGGGCTGTCAAACGATTATTCGCGATTAATCGCATCCAAAATAAAAGTTAATGTTTACATAATATATGTGGGTGCACTGTGTATAAATATTTTGTATATATAAAAAAAATACACACACATGAATGTATATTTAAGAAAAAAATATTTATATTTATATATAATATAAATTATATAAAATCTATATAAAGTATATACGTGAAAATATTTCAGAAATATATACAAGCATGGGTGTGTATTGATATATATAAAATAACAGCCACATATATAATGTAAACACAAACTTTTATTTATTATTTAATCCCAAATAATCGTTTGACAGTCCTAATTAAAACGTCTTCGAACTTTCAGGCCTTAAAACTTAAAATTTCTCCACAAACTTTATTTTTTTTTATCTAGTGTATACACATCAGTGGTAGAAACATGTTTTCCAGTCATCACACATATGAAAGTAGTTATCGAATAAATACTCTACTCACATGCTGGTCGAGTTTTTGGTAATCCGATGTTTTGGGTCTCCGCGAGCCTCTTAACCTCCGACCCTCAACGACAAAAGCAATGATCTATAGGAGAGGGTGAGAGGAATGATAGTCACTGGGTTTTAAAAGCAGCAGCAAACGCTCTCGATGAAGAAAGGCTCACTAACCTTGCGCTTGTTGTGACTGGCGATATAAAGCACCGCCACCAGAATGATGGCCGCCACCAGATAGGCGAAGAAGTGGCTGCTCTCGGCGCTCTCCTCGAACTCGTTATCCTCCTTCGCTTTCCAGTTCTTTTCCAGGACCTTGGGGTCAGATTTACCCAGTTCACCTGAAAGAAGATCACCAGTATCAGCATCGCCACCGTCACCCACATCTTGCTCAGTGTCATCTTCAGTTTTTCCCTCTTGGCTGCCCGGATTAGCCTCAGATTCGGTCTGGTTTTCGTCATCCTCTTCATCAGAGTCGGTTTTATCCTCATCATCATCATCAGTTGTGTTCTGTCCTTCATCAACATTAGTTTCAGCTTCGCCATCAACAGTTTCTTCATCAGGTGTGTTGGGCTTCTCGTCAGTTTTTTCAACGAGTGGTTCATCGTCAGTAGGTTTAGAGTCCGTTGGTTCTCCCTCTTCAGGAGTCTTCTCTTTTATTGATTGATCTTCATCAGGATCAGGGATGTTTTGGTCACCAGCTGCTTTATTCTGCTCGGCTGTGGAGTGCATCTCTCCTTCACTTCCGACTTCATTTGTGCCTTCTCCATCAGCCGTTTCCTCAGGTTTGTCATCAGGTCCAGGTGTGTTTTTCTCCTTTGAACCCGCTTCAGGCGTTTTAGGTTCTGTTTCCTCATTACTAACGTGTTGGTTGACATCAGGTGAGGTGTTGTTTTCTGCATCTGTCTTTGCAACTGCAATACCTGGATCTTTACCATCACCAGCAGCATCATCTTTATTTTCAGGGATATTATTTGATGTCATTGGATGCTCATTGGCATTTGCTGCGGCCAGTAAAGAGGTGCTTTTATCAATTGAGCCATTAGGATCATTATTTGGCAATGGATTTGAGAAAACTGAAAAATACCACAAGAGAAAGAGAGAGAGAATCATATTCATATTGTGGGCCCAGCACGCCGTTTAAGCTGATAGCATCATCAAAACACACAATGAGGGAACATCTTTTGGATGAATTGTGAATTCCTCAGACTTAAAGTCAATTGAATCTCTGAAGCTGTTTTGGAGTTTTAAAACATAACTAAGACACTTCCTGTTGCTTTTTCTTTTAATTTGCGACTTTTAATTTATTTTAAGTCTGTGATTTTTAACTTACTAAGAAATACATGATGACTTCCCTGCTGAAAGCCCTCTCAGCTAAAATATATTACAAATATTTTTTAAATAGATAGGGCTGTGAAACGAATAATCGCGATTAATCGCATCCAAAATAAAAGTTTGTGTTTACATCATATATGTGTGTAGTGTGTATAATTAGTGCATATATAAACAACACACGTGTATATTTAAGAAAAATGTGTTATTAATATATAAAATATTTAGATTTATGTATAATATTAATTTCGTATAAATATATAAAGTATATACATGCAAATATTTCTTAAAATATATACATGCATATGTGTGTATTTATATATACAAAATAATAACACACACACATATATGATGTAAACACAAACTTTTATTTTGGATGCGATTAATCGCGATTAATCGTTTCACAGCCCTATCTTTTTAAAAATATTTGTAATATATTTTAGCTGAGAGGGCTTTCAGCAGGGAAGTCATCATGTATTATTTTGGATGCGATTAATCGCGAATCATCATTTAAACGCTCGAGCTCGTCACAGCAGGATGGATTCTGATTGGCTGTCAGTGTTTTTATCGTAAGTGATATAAGTGATTCCAACAATATCGTTTCTCTATAACTCTGCTATTCAATTAAGAACGATTTTCAGAACTATATATTTAGCCATCTTAAGTCTAAATGGCCTTAAGCTGTTTTAAGATGATTTTTTTTTTTACTGGGAGACAGTTTAAACGAGTCAAGCTGGTTTTGGTGTTTTTTTCAGCAGGGTTCCCACAGGCTATTTTAAACACGTCGCAAGTTCGCAACGTGTTAGAATGGCCTCTAACAGGAACTCAAGACACTCCTTTATAATACACTAACAGGAATGTGGTTTAACCAGTGACACTCATGACCACCTTTGCAGCAAAACTTGCTGTCATAATTTATAAAAGTGGAAAGAAATTCGTATTCTAGCTGACTAAAAATGAGCAAACATGCAAAGTAATCGCACAGATTTCTGAACACAGTGAAATGATTCTGAATGAAGTAAACACGTCACTCACGAGCTAACACGTAAACACGTCATTCTGTTAATCTCACAAACATCATCTGACAAGCAGTGTAAGTAGAGGAACACACTAACTTACCCAGAGACAAGCAGAGGACAAATGAACACAGGGTTGTCAAGCGCAGCATGGCTTTTTTCAGAGATACTGTAATTCAGAGGCACGAGACTCAACCATACGGACTCAACTGAATGATGACAGTGATTGAAAGCCAACGCACTTCCGGTTCAGAGAGCGACTTCCGTGTTTACACACACAGTGCGCGTGGTGAGAAATGACATGTGGACTGGACTTCCGTGACGGATCTAGTTGTCGTTCAGAACGAAAGGTAATTATATAAGGATCCTATTATCATAGTTTTAATATAATGATCCTACTATCATAGTGAAATTATATATTTTTGCTTTATTTTATTTTTTTCATGACATATGGTTCAATAAAAAAAATGTTCAGAATAGAGTTGAGATTGAGAATGACTTTTAAATTGCGATATGATTAAACGCTGCATGTTTGTATAGGTGCAGTTTTTACATTTTATACTTAATTGTTTACATGTCTGATGTCTTAATGCTACCTAATTTAAAATAATGTCATAAATATAGAAAATGTCATTATGTTTGATCACTTTTACTATCATTTGGGCCTTGGTGAAAAAACACTTTATTTAGTAGGAAACTCTAATTTACTCTATATACTGGGAAGGCCGGGGCAAGTTGTCACAAGCTGAGTGACAGGATTATTATCATTAACTAAATCTAAATATTGGTTGTAAAAACTCTGAACTTAACGAAAATTATGAATGCTGCCTTGCCAATAAACTGAAATGAAATTAGCCCCGCCCTCTTGTTATCTTGTCTTCAAAGCAATGACATCAGACGATGAATAAGGGTCTTCTAGGACCCTTCGAGTCATGACAAGAAAAAAGATTAGTTCATTTTGATGAACGAGTTCGAACAGGAGAGTGACGAACACGCATCACAGAAGAGAGCAAGGCGAGCATTCGTCCTAAAACTTAAACTTTTGTATTTATTTTTTAAATGAGCGATCGTTTCGCTTGATAAGACCCTTATTCATCGTATGGTGTCGTTTAAAGCCCTTTGAAGCTGCACTGAAACTGTCCTTTGGACCTTGAACCGTTTGGACCCTATTGAAGTCCATTATATGGAGAAAATCCTGGAATGTTTTCATCAAAAACCTTAATTTATTTTCGACTAAAGAAAGAAAGACGTGGACATCTTGGATGACATGGGGGTGAGTGAATTATCAGCAAAAGTTTTTTTTTTTTTTTAAGTGAACTGCTCCTTTAATAAACAAACAGGTAATCCAGGGCAAACCATCAGAACATGAACTCAGGACAGGAGCAAGAAACAGCTACACACAACAACGACTGACAACCAACAAGCGCAGAGGTTTACACAGACAAACTACAACAAGGGGGCGGGGCTAATTAGAAACACCTGGAGAGACTAATAAACAAGAAAAACTACAAAGGACTACAAAACATGGCACAGAACAGGAAATAACTAAAGTCCATTTAAGACAAAGAAAACACAAGAGGAATCGTGACAAGATGTGTGTCACTGCCGGATCTGGGAAGTTTGCAGTGACTAACACACACACACACACACACACACACACACACACACACACACACACAAACTTTTGTTTGGCACAAAATCATTTTGCATATTTGCTTAATTATACATTGCTTTTTAGTAACTAGATATCAATTTTACATAGGCCTATACTAAATTATTTTATTTATAACCGTATCCTAAATGTTTGAACAATGTGGTGCCAAGTGTGAAAAACTTAGACATACATTGGCAGTGCTCTGTTTCAGATTATGATAATAATAATTTTCCATTCCAAAGACAGTTTCCAAATAAATTAACAGTAATGTAGGCAGTCTTGTTGCTAAATGAAAGGTTGACATCTGGACTGTAGAGGGCAGTATAAGACCACACACACACAGTTATCAAAGGTTATCACAGTTCTCTCTCTCTCTCTCTCTCTCTCTCTCTCTCTCTCTCTCTCTCTCAGATCCTTTCAATGAGGCTGTGCTAAACTTCAAATGCTTCATGTAATATGAATGTGATCTGTCAGTTGATTTGAATGACTGGTCTCATTCATCACTGAAGTGAACACAATGTTGGCGTTACTAAGAGTAAAAGTGACTGAACTTCAGCTCCACTGCACTGACTCTCTCTCTCTCGGGACGAAAGCATCTCGTCCTGCTGGAGAACAGAACCGACTCTGAATCCACAATGAGCCAGACTCCTCCAAACACAACGCCAAACTCAGAGACATGGCTTGCACGTGTTCCTGACAGAAGAAGAGCGGACGCCGTCCA
Organism: Pimephales promelas; assembly: GCF_988280905.1. Classification (NCBI taxonomy): domain Eukaryota; kingdom Metazoa; phylum Chordata; class Actinopteri; order Cypriniformes; family Leuciscidae; genus Pimephales; species Pimephales promelas. The sequence goes on from NC_142782.1 coordinate 2,542,089, forward strand.
GCAGATTTATCATGCTTTCTGGTGTCTCTATCACAGCAGATGTCCTCTATAATTTAATAACTCAACTGAAGGCTTTATGTTTCTCCAAGTCTGCTGTCTGGGTTCTTGAAAGAATAGTTTAGCCAAAATGAAACTTCTCTCCTGATTTAGGCTAACGGTGTAGCGATACCCTCATGTCCCGATTCGATATATCACGATACTGAACTAATGATACGATATTATTGCGATAAAAGGTTAACAACAAAATGTAGGCTACCGTTGATTTAAAATGGTGTATTACGTTGTGTGAATGAATGAATAGTCTGTAATTTGTTGCTGGAAACCCAACGCACAAGACTATAGAGACACCAGAATGAACATATTCATGATTCTGAAGCTGAAAATACTGAATTATTTTAGATGAACTGTCACTGACTAGATATATTTCAAATAATCTAGGCCATTTTACTGGTAACATCAGACATTTGGCATTAGCAGGACCCATTGCATTGTTATATATCATGTTCAACATTATAGCCTATATAGTTTAATGTAGTACACTAAAACTCTGAAAACTTGAATTTTTCTCACACAGTAATTTTTATTTTGTGTGAAATATACACAATATATATAGTTGCATTTTTGTATTGTGATATATTGTTACACCAATATCATTTACTTACCCTCATCTCTTTCCTAACAAAACGAAAATCATATTTCTAGTTGTTCTTGTTATTTGGGAAAGTGCAGCGTTCACATTCTGCCTGATGTATATGCTTTTGTAAGAAAATCATTTGTGTTTTTGTAACAACATGAGAGTGAGTAAATGACCTTGTTTTTGTAAAACCACCACATAAAAACTCCTTTGTTTTTCTCTTCCCCGTTCAGACCAAGTGTGTGAGATTATCTTTTCCAATGTAAATATGATCTAAACCATTGGCCTAATCTTTATCTTGTATGACTTTAACGACTGCCATGAATGATTTGTTACAGCGACCAAAGATCTTGCACAACATGCAAATCATGTTAATGTTAATCAATGTTTCACGAAACCCTGCAGCCTCAAATACTCCTAATGATAGTCCTGGCATTTAGTTCTGGAACGATCCCTCTTATTCCTCATCCGCGTTTCCTCCTTTAAGGTCAAATGGTCGTAAATAAAACATTAAGAAGAGGCAGTCTTGGGCACATCGCCAGGACAAACCTGTCTTCACCAACGTAATGTAATGAGAGAGTTGATCAAACAATCAATGAATATGTTATAAGCTTCACTGTAACTGTCAATCATATACAGCATCACTGTGTCATCATAGGTGCAACAACTGAAGGAAAGGACACACACATCTGATGAAGAGGCATTTATAAAAACCCACGTGTGAGAAAAATATTACGCTTGATATTACAGAGATAAAACTTTTTTTTAACTAGCCTATTATTAATGTAAAATAAAGGGCCTATTATAATTGATATCAATTATATATCGATTATATAATGTCACTTAATTAAAGCGAAATTATTAAAATGTTGTGTTTTGTGTACCCATGCTGTAAAAAAATTTATTGTTGGTTTAACTTAAAGTAAATAACCTGGTTGCCTTGACATTTTGAGTTCCTTGAAACTTTTTTTTATAATATAAAGAAAGAGATTGGTGTAATTAAAAGTAACGGAAATATTACATTCTCTGGAAAACATTAATTATCTAGGTTGATTGATTTGACAAAGTTGCGATAATAAATCATGAGGGGCTAATGAGGAGTTGAGAAACCCTTGTTATAGCGACACCGCTGGCCGTTAAGTGAACTGCAGCTCGAACACACAAAACGCACACGAGAATGACCGTGATTCAAAGCCCAAACTAAGTTCTTTTCGTTATTTGCATAAAAAGAAGTTGGAAATAACGTTTTCGCGATAGGCTGACTAAGTTCGCGAACGCGAACATCCAGATGACGTCACGCGGCTGAGAGCGACGGTTAGATGAATACGTGAATATTTTTTTATTATTTTTTTATATATATATATATATTTTTTTGTATTTGTTTTGTTTTTGTTTTTTTCTTGCTTCTGTTTTTGGTATGGTTTTGTCTGTACAAATGCTTGATTGTATATTGATGTTCTTCTTGTTTGTACTATTGTTATCAATAAAAAAATAGGCTACAATAAAATAAAAAAAATGAATACGTGAATATGTGCTGCGATTTCCTCTCAATTACACAATAAACACACAATACAATGACAGCGATGAGAAAACAGCAGGTAAGCATCTGATTATAGTGATGTGGATGTTTGTACCAGCTCTGCGATTCATCTGCATCATGTCGAAGGAGATGAAAGTCATTAAAAATTACACTAGTTCTGACGAAACGAGACTAGGCTATTTGTTGTAGTTAACTTGTTTAATCATTGAACAAGTTAACTATCTTAACTACTAGGCTACTAACTGCCAGTCTGTCAAATCATTTTGATTTTCCCGGCAAAAACGTCGCGAGTCCCTTCACATAAAAAACATCATCATGGAAGGTCTCGTTTTTTTTAAGCTTCGACACAAGCTGTTAAGCAATAAAAAACGACGAATACATGCAAATTATGACACAGGCAGCCCCTTTTATGTTAAAAATAGATTTTTTTTTCAATAACTTGAGAACATTGACAGGCCTAAAAATAGACATTTTGTTAAAATATTTTTCTTTTCTCAGCCCTGAACTCTTTGAAAACCCCTAGTATTCATTTTGTATAATATAACCATAGCCTACTTTTCAAATAAACTACCATTTAAATGTTTAAACTCTTTGACTGAATCATGCGCATTATCTTTAGGCTTCTGCATGCATCTATGTAATTTATGTTATCCTATTGTTATTTTTCTGAGTGAGTTTGCATACACTCCTTCAATAATGTTCAAAAGCGCCTCGTGATTTGGGAATGAACTCAAATGAGCTCAAAGAAGAGAATATTTTAAAACTTTTGACTGAACAAAATCAGTCTTTGTTCTGAATCCGCAAAGCTGAGAGCTGAAGGACAGTGAAAGGCATAAACTGCTCATGAACCGTCATTGTGCACCGTGTATGAATCCTCAAGATCAAGTCAAGTTTTTAGCCTCACATCATAGAAAACCATTAATAAAGCCATGAAAGAAACTCCTCTCACATTGAACCTGAAGTCTTATTCAGTCTATTTCCTGTCGTGACATACAGCAAGTTTCATCAATCGCACAGATACGGCTGCAACAAGCATAAATCGGTTCAGAACGATCTTCTGAAAATGCTAATCTAGCCACGAATTTAATTTCCCGTGCCATTTATACACCAAAAATAGTTTTTGCGTGTGTAAACAGACTTTTAACCGTATTTAATTTTACATCAATAAACATATCTGATATAATATTAATTTACTCACCTTTTGAAGTAGATCTGTTTTGCTCAGTTGTAGTACACTGACAGTCAACAATCACAGCAGTATGATCAATCAAAGCTCATCATAACCAGCTCTTCCACAAGAAAGTTCATACTATTTTATAGAAGCTGCACTTCATTCACACAAACATGAAACACCATCATGGTAACATGTTGAAATTTTAAAAATGCAATAAGCATTAATTTAACAACATTAAATGTAAAATAAAACCCTAATGTACATAACTGATTAGAAAAAAAAATATGAAGAAACAGTTAAAATACATTAAACGTGAAGTGTCACAGGGAATTGTGGGAATGTCAATTTACATTTTTTTTCACTGTAAATTATACAATTGTTCTTTTTAACTGTAAGTTTAACGGTATTTTACTGTAAAATTACATTAAATGTACCATTATTTATACAACAGTTATTTACCGTATATAAGGAAGCTTTCTGTTAACCAATCAACCGTTTTTTACAGTCTTTTACTGTTAAAATCACGATCGTTTTACAGTAGCCTATACACAACTAATCCTACTCAAAAGATTTACAGTGCATAGCATATAAGCATATGCACGCAAAAAAAACATCTTTGGCGTATAAATAGCATGATAAATTAAATTCGTGGTGTACGCTCTTCATGTGATGGTGTTTTTAAACCACGTTATTTCTCCTCTTAGAGACGCTCTGTTCATTTGGCCTCCAGACTCGAGCTGATGTGTGTATTGTCTTGTCTTGATATTGATTGTGGAGTGGAGGAATGTAAACAGTGGTGAGACACATGAAAGGCCAAACCTGGCCCGGATGCGGGATCAAAGCGCGCTGTTGACGGCAGGGATTGGCCAGGGGCCAGACAGAGCTAATGAGCTGATTAACATGTATTAATTCTGACCTGTGAGGAGCAGACAGATGTCTCTTATGAGAGACTGTTCAATGCACACATTTAAAGGAGAAGGTCCTGCTGGCCGCATCTGATTATTAAACTCACTATCATACAAATCAAAAGCTAAGACAATGTCAGACAATGTGTCATTTTTGCAATGAAGAATTAAAAAATAATAATAATAATAATTGATGTGGGATGTACACAGACAGCCATATTAATCATAAAATCAAAGCATCTTTATTGTTATCGTTTGGAGGATTGGGAGGAGAGGAGTGGGGAACGAGAAAGGGTAAAAGATGTTACGATTATCTTAAAACACTCAACACACACACATTCAAATGATAAGGTCTTTCTTTTCTTTACCTTTTTTTGTTTTGTTTCTTTCTTTTTCTTGGTCTATCCTTAATTATATACTCTAAACAATGCTGGGTCGTTTGAACCCAGAACTGGGTTAAATATGGACAAACCCAAATGTTGGGTTAAAAATGTAATTTAAAATTTTTACCCAACTTCAACTTTCACTTTCAACTGTACATTTTTTAATGATATTTTTAACCCAAATTTGGGTTTGTCCATTTTTGACCCAAATTTGGGTTGAAATAACTCTGTATTGTTGTTTGTCTGTGTTTTGTTTTTGTTCTTTTGTTGATATTTGTATTTTGTAAAGATTTCTATATGTATTCCTGCAATAAAAAAAAAACACGCAAACAAAAAGCATTTGGCAATAGAAGGGTTAAATAAGTACAGTATACATTTTATTTTGAATACTACAAATATTTTTTATTATATATATGGCATTCCAAGAGTGCTGATATTTCACATTACAGATGCAGTGATGTACAAATCAACAAGAAATTTCAAATAAGTTTATTTTTGAACTTTCTATTTATCCTATTCAAAAAATGTATCCTATACAAATATGAAGTAGCACAACTGCGATCAATTCATCATATTAGAGTGATTTCTGAAGGATCATGAGTAATGATGATGAAAATTCAGCTTTATCACAGGAATAAATTACATTTTGATCAAATAAATGCAGCATTGGTGAGCAGAAGAGAAAATTAAAAAATAGAAATCTTTAAATATTATAAATGTTTCATAATTGTATATATATATATAATTATTGTGTAAATATTATTTTATAATTAAATAAATACTGAAAAATAAAAAAAATGTAAAATCAGAATTATGAGGGGGGGGGGAAAGAATTCTCAAAGTTGTGAGAAGTAAACAGAAGTCGATTTCCTTAACCCTAAAACCATATTCTGGACAAATGTGGGCAAAATAGTTTTGATTTATTTGTAAAAAATACTTCCCTTGATCTGAGCGGTACAAGACTTGGCTACTTTTCCTAAGTTTGCCTCCTGAACACACATTTTTTGACTCAATTCTACAATGTTAAGTGGGTGAAAAAAAACTCCTTAATCTTGTATTTGGGTCAAAAATGGGCACCCATAGAAATGTATGGGAAAAACTGTAATTAAATAAGCCAAAATAAGACACCAGGTGACAGCAAAGACACTTCAGCTTTGGGTTTTAGCTCTAAGAGCTTATTGCAGTGATATTTTAATTTACACTCTAAAAAATGCTGGGTTGTTTTAACCCAACTTTGGGTCAAATATGGACTAACCCAGCCGTTGGGTTAAATTTTTACATTACATTTTTAACCCAACATTTCGGGTTTGTCCATATTTGACCCAAAATTGGGTTAAAACAACCCAGCATTTTTTAGAGTGTAGTTTAAAAAAAATAAGCATAATTTACATAGAAAATATGGTACTTTTTGAAGTAAATAAATTAAAAAAAAACCCCAAATAAAAAACAAACACCATAAATGGATAGACAAAACTTTATCGAAGACAGTGATATAACATTTATAATAAATAAAAATCAGGATTACACCTGAGTCCTCTGTGCCCACATTTGTCCACAATTACAGGATTAATTAAGGCTATATAAAGTGAATACAGTTTGAGGGCTACTCTTTAGGGAAAACATCATTGTTATTTCATAATTAAATAAATGTGTATTAAACTATAATCACATAATTTACATTTAATTATATAATTAAAACTAAATAACAAAATATTTTTTAAATATAAATATATATAATATATAATAAAATATATACTATTTATGAGCACAAAAATATACAAATGATTCAATTTAAATTATAAAACCCCAAATTAATACAAAAAAATATATATATTACTGCTTAAAACACTAGCAAGGCGTACTCGACACATGCATTTAATAATAAAATGTCTGCCAAGTACAGAACTGAGGATTCATAACAAGCGGGAGAATAATCACACACACTTTCTGCAGCCCATCTCTCTAACAGGCCAGTCACATTACAGTCACTCAGCCCGCTCGTGTGTGTGTGTGTGTGTGTGACATATAGAGAATAGGCCAGCGCTTCAGAGTCCTGTAGCCTTAAGGAGCCACGCTTTCTCTGTTGTCTGACAACTCATTACCTTTAATTTGGTTGATGGGTCTAGAGCTGAGGGTATACACACACACACACACACACACACACACACACACAAGGGTCCCAGAGAGCATCGCAGGGCCCAGGATGATGCAAGGCATATTCCTCACTTCTCTAATGACTGCAGAGCAAAATAAAATATAAGCCTTTGTGTGTGTGTGTGTGTGTGTGTGTGTGTGTGTGACTGACAGGTCTGTTCCTTACCTGAGGGCAGAGAGGGAAATGAGCACTCAACGTGTGTCAACCTGTCCGTCTGCACACACACACACACACACATCTCAGAGAGAGGGCAGAGCAACAGTGTGCTGTTAGTTGAGTCATATGGGAACCAACACACACTGTAAGACATCATTAAGCAATTAGCGATAATGATGCGTTGGATTTTCCTCATGCTGGACTTGATTGGCTGTGCTGCCAGTGTGAAGCGCAACGTTAACATTCCTCTCTGAGTTATGGCACATTAATATTATTCAGTGCACACACACACACACACACGTTCATGATGGGCGGCTGAGTGTATTAGAGCGGCTGTTGTGCACAAATGAGCTTCGGCGAGGCTAATTTTGGCCCGTTTTGAGATTTGGAAGATTATTCTTCCCACCACATTCTGAGTTTATATCTTTACATCTTAAACTCAGAACTCACACGCTGTGAGATATGAACTCGGAATTGTGAGAAACAAATGAAATAAAAAGTTGCAATTACGTCTTTATTTTTTTAAATTCTATAAACTGAATCGCAGGAAGCAAACTCTGAGTGTATCAGTTTTCAACCCGATCTCACGACCAAGTCGTACGAATTCGACGAATGATTAAAAAGTGGCTAATTCGTAACAATTCACACGACCTCACTCGTACGAATTCATAAGATTTTGCTAAATCGTACATATTTTACGAATTTAATTCGTACGAATGACCTACCCCTTACCCCGCCCCTTAACCTAACCATCACGTGAGTTTAGACAAATCGTACGAATTAGACACTTTTTCATCATGCGTCGAATTCGTACGAATTGGTCGTGAGATAGTGTTGGTATATTAGATCTGCGCATTCGCTCTTAAAGTGACAGCAGCCTAATATTCCTGATGTCTGTTTTATTAAATGCTAATCAAACAACTAAAGACAAATAAAACATTCATTTATTGCTCTTGACTGAATAACTTTTCTAAGGATTAATTAATAAGGGTGTTTAATTTATAGAGGGAAGACTGGTGTTATTTTACATTTGCATACTTTTTGATTTCGATTACTTTTTGATTATTTTTTCGAATTTTATAACTGACTGTATACTTGCCTTTAATAATGCTTTAAATTTGTATTAGTTATGCTAGTTTTGGCTGTGGTATCGAAATTGGAATGGAGAATTGTGAATTTTCACTGGTAATCTAAAATTTTAGTGTCATTAGTGCCTGTTTTTGCAAAAATCGTTTCATGGCCCGGAAAAAAAAATATATAAAAATATAATAAAAAAAATATTGGCCAGTACATTTTCTTAAAGTCTAAAACTGATATATTTAAAAAAAAAAAAAATTTCCTTGGAAAAAAAATCATGTCTTATCTTGAATGTAACTCGACACCCAGCTTAGATAATTGTTTTGGTGTAGCTTGAATACTAAATCCCGCTGCTATGTGCAAGATAGGATAAAAGCAGTTTGTTGCCATCAAGTAATACATTTATTTGTATAGCACTTTTCATAGTAGGTGCTGCGAAATTTAAAAATACTACTTTTATTGTGTCACGAAATGTAGTTTTAAAAGTTTTCCAGTCGAGAACTTTACACATAGAAGTTTAAAGACGTTAATGATTCATTATAACGTAGTTCAAACGTCTTCTATGATAAGGTGATTTTCTCTGATTTGTAACCAGGCACTAAAGCGAATACCCATAAAACTAGCTTTGAACCAATCAGATTGATTGCGTCCTAAGCTGGGATCCATCTCTTCAGTGGGACTCATCTCTTCACCACACCGGATCACACTGAGATGTGACGTGAGCAACCTTTCTTAGTAGCTGTGCCTAGCCAAATCTGAACTGAAATCTGAAACGAATCTTGTTGAAATATTTTGTCCTGTTGCTTTTTTGGACTCTCTATCTATGGGCTTCTCCTTGACTTTATGCTTCAGTATCCACCTGATTGCCTCATAGACAGTAAAAGATTGTCCGCGAGCTTCTCCTCCTGCCTATACGGTAACTTCTCTACTGTGCGACGGAGAGTCGTGTGTTATGACGCAATTGTTAGCCTATTTTTACAAAAAACGGCTTCTATGGGGCCATAACGTAAGATACAAAGTAATGGAGCCTTTTATAACATTATTGTGTTTCTTTAGAAATAAATAATGGACAAATGGAGTCTTTAAACGCCTCAGATGTAAAGTTATTCGCTGTTAAAAGTGACGCCAAAATGAATGGGAGTCAGTGGAATGCTAACAGCAGGTGATGGTCTGCTAGCCAGTGGCGGCCCGCGGGGAGACTTGGATGGATTACCCCCTTGATCCTGACGCGACTCTCACCCAGAGACTGTAAATTACATGTCCGTAGTGTCTGTGACGTCACCTGTATGTTTCTGAAGAGCATTTCTAAAGCCCAAAGTGGGCGGAGCCGGCCGTCGCCATCTTGGCCGCGCGTCACTCCCGGATAAACGGATTAGCTGAGGAGACATGACGCTAACAGACGGCTAGTAGTGATATCAGCGGCAATCCACCTGTTACTCAAGTGGCCACGCCCTTAATTATGCAGAACTTTAAGGCTTAATATAATTTAAACGGATGAGTTATACAAAAATGCACCCCCCTCACAGTCATCGTGAAGGGCATAATTAGCTACATAGACCAAAACCACTTTGCCCCAGGCCATAGACATATACACTAGACCTCACCTTGGCTACGGCAGTTCATTGGAACGAATGCGTCAAAAGAGCCGCCATCTTGAAACAGGGGAGCCCCTCCACTTTAATGCATCAGCCTCAATGTAGTAGACACAGGTCTAACGGAAATAAAATCACCATAAATCATCATGAATGCGATTTTTCTTGTTTTTTTTGGTTTGTTCCAACGGTCAGACATGTATTTATCATTGATTCCAGAAAGACATTTTTTTTTTAAACATTCTTCCTAGTTCAGATTTCATCCGTGAACATCATACGCTGCACAAAAGTCCGCCACCATCAATGAATTCGAAGTAAAGGTAGAGATAGCAGCGTTACCTAGCTACTTCCTATGACAAGAACCCTGTTCCAAGATGGCGGCGGTTTTGACGCATACTTAGAACCCCAAGTTGAGGTCTATGGCCCCAGGCTGTAAACATGTTTGTTTCCGCTGTAAAGTTGGGGGTTTATGAGATTGATGAATTGTTTATTAGGATAGAACCATATTTGGCTATTTGAAAATCTGAAATCCGAGTGTGCATTGAGAAACATTGAGAAAATCGCCGCGATTGTGCATCAACACTCTCAAAAATGAAATATTTATATATTTAAGGTAGCAAAATTAGAAAATATCTTCACGGAACATGATCTTTACTTAATATCCTAATGATTTTTGGCCATAGGTACACCCGTGCGACCTGTGTCTCACACACACACACGAGGTGTGTGAAGGGTGTCGTCACCTCCGCTCGCTGAGGGAAGTGTGAAGCGTTCTTGGCATCTCTGGTCGCTCCTAAAGCCCCTAAAAAGCAGAGGACTCTACCTTGTGTATTTCTCACTAATTGAAAAGCCTAATGAGGTCCCTGGAGCTCCATCCTATTACCGCGCACTTCATTACAGCGCCAGCGTCAGCCAACACACACAAGCCGAGAGAAAACGGGAAGGCAGGGTCTGACCTGCTTTTTTGTCGTTGTTTTGGGACTTTGCATTCCAGGAAGGAACAGATGTCTATTATTTTTTTTAAAGCGTGTTTATTCTTGGCAGACATTTTTGTTGCTCTGGCTCATCTGTTTATTTTCCAGTGCGGTTCGCCTAAATTCCAGCTATTAAAGATTTAACTCGAATTCCTCTTCTATCAGCAGGGTTTCTCCAGCAGTTTATTATGCCATCGTTCTGTGCTCTAGATGTTGCTTTTAGAGGATTATAAAAATCTCGACATTTCTGAGGTAACATAATCAGGCGCTTCCCACGAAAATGCCACATTTTGGTGTTCCGTGACTTAAAGAGGAAATAATCTTACATTTTTAGTTGTGAAATATTAGATAAACTAATATTTATCTAATAAACTGAAAAGTATTTTGGTTTATCGTGGTCTATTTGGAAGGTCTTGACCTCTTCAGCAATAGGGGACTATACATTCAGCAATTTGTGATTAAATTCAATTTATTGTTGTAAATAAATTAGTTAGTAGTTATAGTAATTACTTTATATTCAGTGCAACCCCGTTACTGCATGATTGTTCCTCATACAAAAGAAAAATAAACATTTTTTCTTTAACAAAATGTAATGTTGATTACATTATTCAAGATCAACTTTAAAGTTATTGTAATACAGTACAAATAGTCTAAGATTTAGTTTTGGGAATGATTTGGAAGAAATGCATTAAATTGAGATATTCGTGTTCCAAAAAATTATATATCAAATGTTGTTCAACTTTGCTCATGCATCATCATCATCATAAAAAACAACTGTTTTCAACATTTGATAAATTGATTTCTGAAGGATCATGTGACACTGAAGAATGATGCTGAAAATTCAGCTTTGATCACTGGAATAAATTACATCTTAACATATATGCACATAGAAAACAGTTATTTTAAATGGTAATAATATTTCACAATATTAGTGTTTTTACTGTATTTTTAATCAAATAAATGCAGCCTTGGTGAGAATAAGAGACTTCTTTCAAAAGCGTTTTTTTTATTAATCTCCTACTAAGGGACTTAGAATTTAGGCTACATTCCAATAATATTTATTTATTTCCATAACGTATCCATGCCTGATAATAAACGTAACCCCAAGAAGACAACAACATCCATTTTTAGAAACAATTTACAAGTTTTATTTATCAAGTTCACACACTTCAAAACTGGGGCAAGGGGGGGGTTCATTGCAAAGAGGTCTAATAAATTGCCAGTACTATGAATTAAAACTCCAAAAAACTACCATTAATTACAGTCAAGCTTAAATGTTCTCGTTCCTTCTCGTTTTTTAAAAGTAGTTTTTAATACATGTATTTTTTTTTTTATTATACAAGATTACTGAATAAATGCATCAAATAAGAAACCAGTTCCAAAGTAGACGTTACAAAAAAATACATTGTTTTATACAGACAACAGAAAAGCGGATGATCAAATATTGACCAATAATAATATTTATTTCCTTTTCTCACTTATCAAAAAAGTTAACCTGACATCTATTTCTCAAAAAAAAAAAAGGTAAAAAAGCAATATACAGCATTATTTAAAAGACATTAAGAAAGAATTGCTTTAGAAGAGAGTCAGTCAGCTGATTTGGTTACCAAAGAGAGTGGCTGAGACTGGAACAAAGCATGATGGGAGTGATGGTACGGGGAGGGCGGAGACAAAAGAGAGGCATGCAGGGAAGAAAAGGGGAGTGGCCTAGACAGAAGAGGCGGAGTTAACTGACTGCCTGATGATGATGATGATGATGAGGAAGGAGGGGGTTTGGCCAGCAGAGGGTAGTGGTGTTGGCGATCGGGTTTGGTGGTGAGGGACAGCGGTTGGGCCTGCTCCGAGTGTGTGGGGGCCGGGGCCGCGGGCGAGGCCAGGGCCGCCGAGGGCGTGGCCGGGGAGTCCAGCATGCTCCCGTGGGAGGAGCCAGGGCTGTCAATCATCTTCTCCTGAGGGAGGTACTGTGCACACGGCTTCTTGTTCCGCGCTGAGAAATCTGAGAAGACGGAAAACGCTTCGTCAGTGGCAGGAATGTATCACTTTATAACTTTGGATTTTGCTCGGGGAATTCACAAGGAGAAAACATGTGGGTTTGGGGGACCCCAGAAACACTGAAGTCACGACACACTCGCTGAAATCATCACAAATAGTATATTTTACAGATGAAAAAAATCACATCATCAATGGCAAGAATTTGTACAAGTGCTGTCAAATGAAATACTTTAAGGACTACAATCAGAGATCTCACTTATTAAACAATATCTTATCTTTCAAATTCTAAAAAAGGTAAATGGGTCAATAAAAATAATCTAATTAGACAAAATGGTACAAATACAGTGCAGCAGATGCAATAACTGGTAACTTTAAGGCCTGTTCACACCGGGACGAATTTCGCGCGTGATATTCGTCGACGTTTAACGCCTCGTGACTTAACAATGGGCGCCAATGTGAGTGTTCACACCGACGCGAAAAACGCCACGTGTAAAAGCGTCATTTTTAAAAAAAACGACTCGGGTTCGTTTTTTAGGTTCAAAACCTATCCGACCAATCAGACTGAAGTTACAGTAAAACACAACTTGGGGGCGCTCAAACACAAAACGGTCTTGCCGAGCACACATACGTAACGGCGAAGAAGAGATAAGATACATATGGGCAAGATGAATGTTGCGCTGCTGGTCTCGGAGCATAAAGAGCTGTATGATAATATTTATATTAGTATTTCTGTAAATATAGTATAGTATAGGGTGACCAACAGTCCTGTTTTCCCGGGACATGTGTAAAACGGTCACTTTGTGCTTTATAGAAATCTGAGTTGAGATGAGAACTGCATAGTGTCAGTTAGATTTTGACAAGTGAGGAGAGGAGATAGATAACCTCTGCCGACTCTTTGTATTCTTTCTTTTATTTTATTTTTCTATTGTGACCAGATGTTTGTTTGTGTTTTTTTTCTCTCTCGCTCGATCCCCATGTATGAGGACGAGTGTAAGTTTGAGTGGTTTTATTAAACGCGGGGAAATACGACAACTCTCGCCCCCTCGTGCATCTGTTCATCCGACAACTAGTGCTGTGTTTTTATCTCTGGGCAACATCTCAACTTTGCGTTACACATGTCCTGTTTCCACGTCCTGTCCTGACTGTTTTTAAGTGATGAAAATGTCCTGGTTTTAAAAAAAAACTGCTGGGAAAGAAGATCAGTTCTACAGCAAAATATAAATGGGCAAACAAGGTGGACGAGGAAGAAAAACAAGAAAAAGAGGATGAAAACTAAAGATTTTGTTAGTTCGTTTTTGTAAGTTTGTGAGAGCTATTTTTTGTTACATTTGGAGGCATTTCTTTTAGTTATTTATTATTTATATATTTATTTTTCTAATACAGAAGACATTATTTCTATCATTATTTCATTCATTTTTTTCTATCTGTCATAATAAAACATTGAGACATGAATATGATCACCCTAGTATAGTATTCTATTATTATTTCTGTTTTACATTAAGCGCCATCTAGTGTCAGGGAATGAATTTGCATGTTCACTCGGCTCATCGTCAGCGAAAAACGCTTGTGAACACAAAAAAAACGCTGCCGAATAACGCGCGCTGATATTCGTCCCGGTGTGTACGGGCCTTTAACCAGCCAAAGGATCCTATGACAAAGATGTCGCTTTCCTTATTCAAACTGATCTCTTCTCCCATGAATATATGATGGACCTGAATAAATAATCATATATTTGGATATGAGGAGGAGTATTACGCTGATAGCCAAAGCGAAATGTCTCTATTTCAGATGGGCTGCAATGTTAATCTTACATGAAAGACTGTTTAATCGATAAAATTACATTTTTTCTTTGATTAATTCAAGCACTTTTCTAGAACCAGTTTTCAAAGTGTCAAACTCAAGCACTTTAAGCACCTTGTACGAACCCTGTTATAACAGTTTTGCACAGGGAACATACGTTCACTAGGAGGAAACAGGGTGGGGGAGTCATGATACACAGAAATCATCACAAATATTACATTTAGAGACACTTTTATTATTATATTTTCCCACTAAATCCTCATCGGCACATTTTAAGGTGCGTGACCTCTGAGCAGAATTAAAAAAAACACATTTAAACCTGCAGGTTTGTGGAATTGCATGAAAATGGAGTAGATTATTAGTTATATTGTTATGTTTACTGTTTGTTGAATCTTAAATTGGCATTTTTGAAAAGGTGCATCAGTGACTAGAATGATCATCGCTTTAGTTTTTTTCTCTCTCTCGTAATGTTCACTATTCTTAATGTAAACAGAAAATGAATGTATAGTAATGTTATATAAATATAAGGTCAACTACACGTTTGTCGACTAGAAGAGGCTTAGTCAACCGAAATTTTACCAGTCGCAGAAAAAAAAAATCCAAACGCTCGCCTATCATCCATCGCCCTCAAATATGGCTTATCATTTGAAACATGTAAGTGACAACTTTACATATCGGCTCGCTCTGTTAATCTAGATAAATGTATGCTATCATTAGGTGCATATACAAGTGTGTGTGTGTGTATATATTAGGGCTGGGTAATAAATATCGATTTCTCGATATTAACCGATTCTCATTTTTAAAAAAGGGATATCGATTCTTAAATCTCAAGAATCGATTAGTCATCCTGTTTCATTTTATGAATGAGACATTGTATCGCGGCTGCGCGCATCCAACAGATCGCAATAATCTTTGTCCTTTGTTACTATTGATATAAAACAAAGTCTCAATTTTCAAATTACGTCCATTTTCTTTAGAAACTCAAAAACATAAATAAGGTTTTGCCGTTTTGGCGCTGTGGCGTGAGATCGCTCTGGCGCAGCTCTAGAGAAGCAGCAGCGCTGATCTCTCTTCCGGCTTTATAATACCAGTCACAGCGCCAAATAAACATGAATGAGCATCTGAAAGTGTGTTAAAGATAGAGTACAACTCATCCAAATCCGTATCATGTCACATTGATTCGCTCAATCTGTGTTTCAACCGTGGAAAGACGTCAATAAAACAGCTTGTAATCAATGTCATGTATCGTCACATTTACCTCAGAAAACCCACATAAACTCGTTAGTCCACACTCGTTAGTATTCTTCAATATTTAATGCATATTTGAATAAATCTGGCAAGTTTTTATGACAGCCACCATTTAAATGTTTATATTTCATATAATCTTCTTATTATAAAAATAAATAAAAAAGTAATTTAAGTGTTTGTATAGCTACAAAACAGTTCATTATTACCTTCATATTAGGCTAATGAAGCCTATAGGCTACAACTAGACTATATATATAGACCATAGTTTACAGCATTTAAGAGATTTGATTCCCTTGAGAAAAATTGCCATTTATTGTAACTGATATCCAAAATAATCGATATTGAATCGAATCGTAATCGAAATCGAATCGAATTGCAAGCTTGTGAATCGAAATTGAATCGAATTGTGAAATTTGTCTCAATACCCAGCCCTAGTATATATATATATATATATATATATATATATATATATATAACCACGCATAAACAATATTCTCTCAAAAATACAAACATGTACATACATGTTGCCCATATATTATGGTAGCCCTGTTTCTGCTAAATATAGTGTAATTTCACCTGTGCCATTAATATGTTTATAAGCAACTGAAAAAAAGTACAAATGTCAGGACTCAGGACATGTCAGAACATCTCAAGGACCCCAAAAACACCTTGGTCCTCAAAGGGTTAACCTCACTGTGTAAATACCATTCACGCAGAGCGTCTCTGCACTCACAACCTGATACCTCTTTGAAGCATATTAGGTACAAATCTTGCAAGGTGAAACTAATATATTATATAGACTCATTACATGCAAAGTGAGATATTTCAAGCCATTATATGTTATTATTTTGATGATTATGGCTTACAGATATGAAAAGCCCATATTCAAAATTAGAAAAATCTGTAATCCATAATCAAAATTATAACAAAAAAAGGCTTGAAATATCTCACTTCGCATGTAATGAGTCTATATAATACTATATAGACCTTGAGTGTGATGAACGACTGCTAGTATTATGTTTAGTCGGGGGAAGCACTATATAAATATGATATATGGTATTATTCATTGTATTAATGAGAATTCAGTGGGAAATGTCCATGTCATGTTTCTTCATTGTCTATATGCAAAAGATAATTCATCACTTTCCTTTGATTTAAGACAGAAATATGATCTTGACAGTTTTCATGAGATTCACCCATACAACGCTGAACACAAAATGGAAATGGCGTCATGTGGTGTATTACTCAAACTGAGGATGAGGAGCGTTCACACAATACACACTCGCTAATATCTCACATCTATTCCACTGTACTGACATACAACACACTGCTGAAAGGATGCATTCAACTGATTAAAAGTGACAGTAAACAGAAATACATGCTGTCCATTTGAACTTTCATCAAACACAACTGTTTTTAACATTAATAATATTCATAATAATAAATGTTTCTTGAGCATCAAATCCTCATATTAGAGTGATTTCTGTAGGATCATGTGACACTGAAGACTGGAGTAATGATGCTGAAAAAGCAGCGTTGATCACAGGAGTAAATTTATCTTAAAATATATTGAAATAAAAAGGTTATTCTAAATTGTAATATTTTATAATAGAACTATTTATATAGTAAAAAATGCATCCTTGGTGAGGATTTCCCACAACTCAACACAAATAAAGATAATTGTAATTTTTTTTCCTCTCACAATTGCGAGTTATAAAGCCCTAATCTAAGAGGAAACACTGCTAATGGATGAAAACAGGTGTGTGTGAGCGGTGAGCCTGTGTGAACGAGCCTCAGTCGTACTGTACCTGCGCTAGCACTGCACCTCATAAGCTGCATGTCAGAGGAGAGAGCGGGTTATTAAACACACAAGGAGAGAGAGAGAGAGAGAGAAAAGAGTGTGTGTGTGTGTGTGTGTGTGTGTCCGTCCTCACCCTCTGCTGTTGAGTCTGTCTTATTATCTCTCTTCCTCTTCTTCCGCTTGCCCTGGAGAGCAGAGAGAGAGAGAGAGAGAGAGAGAGAGTCAGAAATACTGAAGGAAGTCAAAAAAATACAGTGAGGACGTGTGTATGTTTTTGTTAAGTGTTAAAGCAATGCAATTTAATACTAATACTAATAATAATGTTACACTTTATTTTAAGGTGTTATTGTGTAATATTAATTAATATGTACTTATTATAGCATTAGGATTTGGTTGAGGATTAGTTGCATGTAATGTACAATGGTAAGCACATGTAACATGTAACAATGACACTGTAAAATAAAGGGTTACCCACTGATGTCCATGAATAAGACACAAAATAGGAAAATTAACACACAAATGATCAGTAAAAGGAGGTGCAACTATTTTTATATCTTTATTAATTAACAACGTGCACTTACTATAGGTTTAGATTTTGGTTTAGGGTCAGTTGCATGTAAGTATGCATCATTTTTAGTTATTACTACAGTGAGTACTTGTCACATTTTGCTTGATATGGTTTTAAACACTGATTTGTTTGGTAAGAAACACTTTATACAGTAAGTTCCCCTTCAGTTTATGCATTAACTAAATTGAACAATGACCAATACATTTGTTACAGTATCTATTAATCTTTGTTAATTAGTGAATAAAAGTACAACTGTTCATCGTTAGCTCAGATTCATTAAATAATGCTAACAGATGCAGCTTTTGATTTTTAAATAATGTGTTAGTAAATGTTAACTAATCAATATTAACTAAGATGAATAAATTCTTTAGAGGAATGTTTCAGTGTTGACTAAGAAAAACTTTACAATGAGGGTCATTTGTAAACATCATTTAATACTAACTAACGTTAACAAAAGATTTGCTCATTGTTAGTTAATGGTAATGAATGCATTAACTGATGGGAACACAAACATGTGTGTGTTTGTGTGTGTGTCGGATCCTGAAGCGCCCGACTCACGTAGTTATCTCGGGCCGACCAGCCCGGGTAGAGTTGAGAGTGCAGCTGCCTCTCTTTCCTGGCCAGCTCGTAGTATTTGGCCTGTTCCTCTCGTGATAGTGAATGCCACTGCAAACACAAAACACCACAGTCAGCCAAAGGGCAAACACACATTTACTGTACATACTGGCGCTGCTAAGACCAGTGTGACCACACACACCCATGTCTCGTGTGTGCAAGCAGCACGCATGTAAAAACAGTGACTTCTACACACAGTTTGGGGTCGTGAGAGGTTTCTCATCTATAACACAGTATTGTGATATTTTGCATGGCAATATTATATCAGGACACGGGCGGCAGGTTTCGATCTTTTATCATGGCCTGTACTTCTGCACGGGTTAGTGGTTATTTTCCACATTACTGCACATTTAATGCATTCCTGTGATGCAAAGCTGAATTATCAGTCTTCAGCGTCACATGATCCTTTAGAAATCATGCTGATTTTTATTTCTTATTAATGCTGAAAAGTCCCGCTGTGGTGAAAATCCAGCTTTTAAATGTTGTTTATGTGTCTGTGTGGTGTTTTTAATGCGCTTTAAGACACACCATGTGTAAATTCATAAGTGGACAGCATTGCTGAGTATTTCCTCCTTAAAACTGCAGACAGTCTCAAAAACACGCTTTGAAATCGCTGGTGTTTCTGACGTCACAAACCACCTTGTAACCAATCAGATCAACGTGTGATCGTCAACCAGTGGATCTCTGAGCTGAATGAGTGGAGGCGGGGCTTATTTGCATATTCATAGAACCGCGTATACTAAATGAGGCAAGGGTGTCGAGTTACATTCAAGATATTTTAAGGCATGAAGATTTTTTAAATGTCACTTCGGTGATTAAAGATGAGTTTTAAGGTATACAATTATTGACAACTGGGGGACTTTAATATTTTTCTACAAAAATATGCATTTTGTTTGATTTTTATTCTCTGAATAGAAATTTCAATGGAACGGCATTTATTTAAAATAAATATTTTGAAATAATGTAAATGTCTTTACTGTCACTTTTGATAAATGTAATGCATCCTTGATGAATAAAAGTATTATAGGTAATATAGGGATGCACGATATATCCGCCAGCATATCGGTATCGGCTGATATATGTTCATTTTTAATGTTGTCGTTATCGGGCTGGTAAGAAAATGTGGCCGTTATATTAAAGCCGATAAATAATGTATTATTCCCTTCAGCTGAGACGCTTGTGTAGCACTGTTTATGTTTTTGAATTTCTTGAAATATGATTGAAATCTCTTCAAAAAATTCAAAAGCGGTTCAACATGTGCAGCGCAAATCTGTCATATCGGCTATACAACCCTATAATGAGAACATCATTGTAATTGTGCGCTTGGGACATGGATTTAATTGAGAGACTTTTGTATTTGTACAGGCTCTAAACATTAGATAAAAATTTGGATTTAAGTTTATCGGCCGATATATCGGTTATCGGCTTTCAAATATAAAGAATTATCGGTTATCGATATCTGCCAAAAATTTCATATCGGTGCATCCCTAAAGTAATATAAAGAAACGAACAAGGCAACATAAGCAATTGGCAAAGTTGAAAACTAGCTTTTATCGCAGTGGTTGATTGACGGCGGCACGATGATGATGTGGGAGACAATAGTGTTTACACAACAAACAAAGTACATATCGACTACATTGCAATTTTGATTCACGAAACATTTTGAACCCCATTTAATATCGGCATTTGGTGCTGCTGACCACTTGTGATTGGTTCACTCAAAATGTTTATTAACATAATCACACACACACTGTTCACTCACCCTGCGGCCGAGGATCTGGTTGATGGCGGCACTTTCTTTTAGCGTGCACTCGGCCACCACTTTGGCCCTCATCTCCTTCATATAGAGCATGAAAGCGTTTAGAGGCTTCTTTATGTGAGGTTTCCTCTCGTCCTCCTTCTTATTCGGGCCTGGAGACTTTCTGCAAACATACGCCACACGTGGGTCAGTCTTCGCACTGGATGTGAGGGGGTGACAGTGAGAAAGATACAGAAAGGACTGTGTACCACGGTGGCGAGTTGGTAGACTAAACAGCGATAAACTTTATCACAGAGTCATTTGGAGGTGAGAGTGTGAAGCTAATGCTATTTAGCTGAATAAAGCATTAAAGGGTTAGTTCACCCAAAAATGAAAATTAGCCCCTGATTTACTCAGCCTAAAGCCGTTCTAGGTGTATATGACATTCTTCTTTCACTACTTTCGACGTTACAAGTTGCGTAATTTGCGCTTTGTGCACGAGTAGAATTTTACTTTGCAACGTGATGCACTTTTATTATGGACAGATGCACTTTTATCATGGATAGATGCACTTTTATCATGGAGAGATGCACTTTTATTATGGAGAGATGCACTTTTATCATGGATAGATGCACTTTTATCATGGATAGATGCACTTTTATCATGTATAGAGGCTCTTTTATCATGGAGAGATGCACTTTTATCATGGATGGATGCACTTTTATCATGTATAGATGCACTTTTATCATGTATAGAGGCTCTTTTATCATGGAGAGATGCACTTTTATCATGGATAGATGCTCTTTTATCATGTATAGATGCGCTTTTATCATGGATAGATGCACTTTTATCATGTATAGATGCGCTTTTATCATGGACAGATGCACTTTTATGATGGACAGGTGCACTTTTATGATGGATGGATGGATGGATGGACTTTTATCATGGATAGATGCACTTTTATCATGGATATATGCACTTTTATCATGGATAGATGCACTTTTATCGTGGAGAAATGCACTTTTATTGTGGATAGATGCACTTTTATCATGGAGAGATGCACTTTTATCATGGAGAGATGCACTTTTATCATGTATAGATGCACTTTTATCATGGATAGATGCACTTTTATCATGTATAGATTCACTTTTATCATGTATAGATGCACTTTTATCATGGATAGATGCACTTTTATCATGTATAGATTCACTTTTATCATGTATAGATGCACTTTTATCATGGATACATGCACTTTTATGATGGATAGATGCACCTTTATCATATATAGATGCAATTTTATCATGGATAGATGCACTTTTATCATGTATAGATGCACCTTTATCATGGATAGATGCACTTTTATGATGGATGGGTGCACTTTGACAGAATTGACCATTTACTACCATTATAAGGCTTGGAAGAGCCAGTACAACTCCCATTGTATTCGTAAGAAAGAAGAAACTCATATACACCTAGGATGACTTGAGGGTGAGTAAATCATGGGGTAATTTTTGGGTGAACGATCCCTTTAATGAAGAAAAGAAAAACAGTGGGAAAGTGTGTAGCATGTGTGAGCTTACGTGTGAGCCGCTGGGCTGAGTTCTCCGTTGGGTTCTTGTTTAATAGCTGGAGAGACGATGGCTGGGTGAGGGATGCCCGTCTGATGAAGACTGTGAGGATGATGAACAATATGAGGAGAAAAGCGACTGGACACCAAACTGTAAAGAAAAAGGTAAATTACCATTATTTCCTTATAAAAAATAATGAGAAAGTAGGGCTGCAAGATATATCGTTTTAGCATCGATATTGCAGAAAAACAAAATATTGCAATGCAAGTGTTTTTCCCAATATCGTGAATATCATATAACATCTCGTCAGGTCCACGCTTCTGAGAGTGATGCTTAGATGAATATGTAAATATGTGCTCTGACCTTTCCTCTCAATTAACAATATTAACACATAATATAAAATGACATCAGTGAGAAAACAGCAGCTCAGAAAGCATCATAGCGATGTGTTTGCACCAGCTCTGCGATTCATCACTCCAGTTATGTTTATTTATATAGCACTTAATAAAATAGATTGCTTGAAGAAAGAAAAAAACATGTCAGTGTCTCTTTAAGGGGGAAATTTACACAAAGAAGGTGGGGCCTCAGCACCACACCCACCTATGATGTCATCACCACAGACTAACGGTAGTTTGAAGGCGTTCATCAGCCAGAGCTAATTTTTCCAGAAATTTCACTTTCGAAGAACTCCAGAAGTGAACTCCAAACGAACTGTGTTTTGACCTGATTTTGTCGTTCTACCATAACACTTGAACTGTATATCAGGCCTTTTAAACATCCCAGAATACCACACTCAAAGACTCGGGTCTTAATGCTGCGTCTGGACTAAAACACCCTCTTGTTTCTGTTCGAATGTTATTTATGGTCCAAATAAAGCACCAGCTGAAAAGCTCCTTCATTCGCTCAGGTAGAGTGCCAGGTTACTGTGGTAACAAAAAGTGTGCCAGACTCAAGACCATCCCTCCCTTACCAAACACATACGCCACTTTCCAAATCCCATGAAAACCACTTTCCACAAGCAGCTGAAATGGGACACGGTTCTGATCCCAGCGCCGAAAGCTTCTACTGACACAATAAAGACCTGTCGTCATCCAGTACTGAACCAATGTTCACTCCGCCCTCCTCTTATTGCTCTTGTACTCTTTTTAAACCCCTAACATTTTAGTTGGGATACCGGGAAGACTTCATTCAAATGCATGTGCAGTTATGCTGATGTCCTGCAGACTACTTAGAAAAGCCATCCCGCCTCAAAAGCAGAATTTAAACTGAACGTGCGACTTTCACATCGATTTCTGTTCGGCTAATTTTTGCAACCAAGTCATCTTTACTAGTGTGCAAGGGTGAAAGATTTGCCCAGGTAGATTAAAGCTACTATGCTAACGTGACGTCTGTGTGAGCTTCACATATCGCTCAACAATAGATCTTTATTTCTTGCGAAATATCACCAAAACTTCTTGACTGTACCTTTAAATCAAATTATTATTATTTTTTTACTGTACAGCAAAATCTTTTCAATTCAGGACCGAATGAAAGAGGGATTTAAATCAAACACTATGAATAGGGAACTTCTCAAAGTAGCTCCAGAAAGTGTAGTCCTTTCACACAAACGCCAATGGAGAAACAAGCACGCCTAAGCTGTGCTGACAACGGCTGTAAAGGTCTGGAAGAAGACGGGCTATTGATCACTATGAGCTCTGTATGAATAATTCAACAATTTACACACACACACACCAACAAGAGTAGCTCAGTACAGATTATCCTCATTTAATCCAGTGCTAGCACTAAATTAGGAGCAGTTCTTCATTAATTCAGATCCATTTCATCTCGAGTGATTGTGAATGAACTCTGACAGCTATTCATTCATTTCCTGTGTGTGTGTGTCTGAATTTGAGAGTGAGTGAAGTGCAAGTGAGTAACTCTGTGTGCGAGTGTGTAAAATGAACTGGAAATAAAAGTGTAGTGTGAAGAATGAGAGTATGGATCTGGACACACACTCACCTGGACATGGATGCGTTCATGGCGAGAGCTGGGTACGGGTGCCGGAAGCCTCCACTGATGGGGTACATGTGCTGACCCTGCCTGAGATGAACACAGAGCGAGAGGGTGAATCAGACAACATCTTCCATTCAGATGCTTTAATGCTCAATCTATTTAGGTTAATCGACATTATTATTATTTTTTTTTATTCTAATAAAAAAATTCTTCTATGTAAGGCACTTTGAATTGCCATTGTGTATGAAATGTGCTATATAAATAAACTTGCCTTGCCTTAATCAACAGTATTAAACTGAACCTAAACTGTGAGTGTGTGTGTGTGACAGTTTAATTTTATAATTTTTATAATCAATATGCATTTTTTTTAAAGTTATGCCAAGCTTTGAATTGCAAGTAAAAAATATTTTTAAAACCCCTAAATCACAAACAACTATAAAAGTCAAGGGGCTTGATTATATTAATATTATTTTTTTATTCTAAACTGTTTTAATTATTCTGATTTATTTTTATTATTTTTATTTCTTCTATGTAAAGCACTTTGAATTGCCATTGTGTATGAAATGCGCTATATAAATAAACGTGCCTTGCCTTAATCAACATTATTAAACCAAACCTAAACTGTGAGAGAGTGTGTGTGTGACAGTTGTAGGTTACAGTTTGATAAGAGTTAGGGTTAGTACGTTTTTATGTCTCCACTGTTCGATCGTGCCCACGTGTGTCTCTCTCTCTCTTTCACACACACACTCAAGCATTGCAATCTTGACATTGCAGCCTGTTCATTAAGCTGTGTTCATATCAAACGCGAATAGAGCGAAATTTATCGCTATCTGAGTTTATTTTTATACCGTGTATTCTCCGCAATTTGTGGAGTAAATATATAAGCTATAATCTGTGCGTTTAAACAGTGTTTTTTAAAACGGCGGGTGCCAGCGTGTTGCATGTGTTCGGCCAAATCAGCGAACACTAACTTCACAGATAGTTCCTATAGCGCTGGTTTAGATCGACAATGAAAATCAAAATGTGTTCCTCCATAGAGAGCCTAAGTCCCTCCCCTTTCCGGTCAACCATGGGACCTTATTTCGGAAAAATATTGTATGGTAGTCAATGGCGAGAGACAACAAATATTTTGATCTCGTTTAAATTATGGCCTGAATTACACATATGATGTTTGTCAATTTAAAAGATACATTTTAAAGTAAAGAAAGTCGCAGTTTGATGTAAAACCGTTGAGGTATAAGACTGTGAAAATACGTAATTACAAAGACTACAAACCCCAAAGGCGCACATTTTCTCCCAATGAATGAAGCTAACTTTACTAAGGCTAATGTCTGTCATTGTTTCTACAGTCTTACGTTATAATCGTAACGTTACGCCGTCATACCTGAGTGTTTTGTACCAAACTGCACACACACGAGCAGCGGATCTCACTCGTTGTTTCTCTTCCCGGGAGATGTAGTTCATAGATTTTCACATAAAACTAAAAGTTACTCTTCTCTTTTATGACAAACTGTGACTTTCTTGACTTTTATAATTATCTTATAAATTGACAAACATCATATGTGTAATTGAGGGCACAGTTCAGACGAAATAAAAAGATAAGTTGTCTCTCGTCATTGACTCCCATACATATTTTTTCCGAAATAAGGTCCCATGAGCCGGAAGCGGAGGGGGCGGGACTTAGGCTCTCTATAAGGAATTCCTACAACTAAAATCGTTCTTAGTTCCGGCGGTGCGAACACGCCAACATCCGGGAACTCCCGCCAATAGTTCTAGGAAAACCCCTTTATAAAGGATACTCACTGTGGGACGAGCCAGCCCAATGGGTGCGGGATCTGCCCCATGGCCCCAGGGGACAGTGGGTAATATGGCGACAGCTCTGAGGGGTGAGGGGTCCGAGGAATACCTGGACCAGAGGTACAAAGTCAGTAAGACACATGATTAAAAGACAGAAACAGGAGTTACTGTGTGTCGGAAGAGTGTGTAATACCTGTCTTTGGGTCCAGTATCTCTGGCGAGAGGTGGGCTGGAGGAGTTCCTGGAGAGAAGTGTTCATTGCTGTAGGTGATGAGCGGGGTCAGGGGGTGCATGTGCGCATGCTGGACCACCGGGACCTTATTAGACTGAGAGACAAACAGAGAGAGAGAGAAGCTTTATTAAGACCCTTTTTTCAGTGGTGTTTGCGAGTGTAAGCATCACTATTACTCGTATGTTGGGTTAGTGAACTGAACATCCAGTCGGTACTTACTAAAGCTAATAGGACGGCACGGGAGAGGACGCTGGCGTCGGGTGTTCGCCGCTTCTCCGCTTGCTAAAAACTGCAATAGTTTTACTAATCTGTTTAACTGTTAACAGATAGTGAGCCTTCTGTCCGAACTTTCTTTTGATATTAAAACAACTTGGCTCTGATATTTTCTACCTGGGGCTGCCACTTCTGCTGGTGTGGTGAGTGACTGGAGCTGTTTTTCATCGCTCTGGGATGTTGGGGATCTTGTCGATCTGATTGCTTCGGTAATTTGAACAAACTGCTGAAATAAACCCTGGGACATCCGCAGCTAGGCTGGTCAGCTGCTACCATTATATACTGTCCTGAAACTACTTTTGCAGTCCACATGGGCTTCCACCACTTCCAGTGGATGTTACACTTGCACTCTAAGTCACTACAAGCACTGCCACTCATCCTGGTGTACATGGTCATCATTGATCCACGTCTGCCGGATTCATCGATAGTTGCTAACTGTAGCATTACAACGACTCTTCCATCTAACGTTACTATGATTCGCTATCAGCCGAATCAGATCCTGAAACTTAACACTCGCCTTATTCCATCGAACATTGCTGCTCTCAAGGAACTGGGCATCCTTCGTCGACCCCCCTACATTCATAGGGGGTCACGGCGGCGTTTTGTTTACTCCGAGAGGATCACCGAGAGCTCTATTTCGAGCCTGTGGACAGTACACCAACGACATCATAAGAAGCGTCATCAGAGCGCTGTTGGTTCACGCCTCAAAAACTGTAATCGACCACACCCACGCCCTCTGCTGGAGGAACTACCCACTGCGCGTCCTGAAAAACGCAGAGTGGATCCTACCGTGCTGCGTTCTCTGATAAGGTGGACTCCATCTTCAAATATTAAAATGGAACTGTTAAATTGTCAATCACTTACCACTAAGGCATCTTTTATTCACAACTATATATTTGACCAGAAGCTTGATTTTATGTGCCTCACTGAGACATGGCACAAATCAGAAGTGTATTCTGCACTTAATGAAGCTTGCCCACCTGGCTACTCTTATCTGGAAAAAGCTAGGGGAAATGGTCGTGGAGGGGGTTTGGCGGTCATTTATCGCTCTGATTTTCACCTATCTTTAGTGACCGTCCCAAAGCTGTCATCATTCGAATGTCTGGCTTTTAGATGTGACTTACCCACTCCATTCACAACCATCCTTATATACCGACCACCTAAATCACACCCCTGTTTTATTGCAGAATTAACTGAGTTACTTTTATCAGTTTCTACAACATCAAACAATGTTGAAATTCTTGGAGACTTTAACATTCATGTTGAATCTCCAACAAGTTTATACACCACAGAATTACTGCAATTGTTTGATTCACTCAACCTCAGGCAACTCGTGACAGTCCCTACACATATCAAAGGGCATACACTGGATCTCATTGTGACAAACTTTCCGGTCAACAGTGTTCATGTACATGACTTAGGCATATCTGATCACAATGCCATTTCATTTGACTTCTCACTGTCGACTTCACTTAATAAACCTAAACATAAAATCTGCTTTCGCAAAACAAAAGAAATTAACCTTGAACATCTGTCATATGATTTACAAAAACTTACCACATCTGCCGATCACTCTACTACTGACACGCTTGTCGATCATTACAATATCGGATTAAAAGGGATACTAGATGCCCATGCACCCCTCAAGACTCGGACTGTAACATTTACACGCTCTGCTCCATGGTATACTGATGCACTTCGTAGACAGAAGGCGGCTGGGAGGGTCCTTGAGAGACGCTATGTTGCCACTGGGCTCACTGTTCACAAAATCATTTATAGAGAGCACCAAAGGTCATATTCCAAATTACTTAGTCAGGCACGGTCACAATACTACTCCAATATCATTAACAACAATCCAAGAAATCCAAAACAGCTCTTTAAAACAGTAAACTATCTTCTCAGTCCATCTTCCCTGACGCATAAAAACAATACTGATGACCAGTGTAATAAATTCCTTGATTTTTTCAACACTAAAATAACTACCATCCGCGCTAATCTAATACCAAGCAATGTCACTTCATCCATCAGCTCAATCTCTGCACCAATACTCTCTCATTTCACTACTTCAACACATAGACAGGTTGAGACTCTCATACACAGTATGAGACCCTCAACATGCTCACTGGACCCTTTTCCCACTGTTATGATCAAATCAAATATTAGTTCTTTAAGTTCTTTCATCACTACCATCATTAACTCCTCCTTGCAATCGGGTCTTTTTCCAATTTTGCTTAAAACTGCTCTCATCAACCCTAGGCTAAAGAAACCATCTCTTGATCCTGATATCTTATCAAATTATCGGCCCATTTCCAACCTTCCATTTCTCTCCAAAGTCATTGAAAAGATAGTTTCAAATCAAATTCATAACCATCTTCACTCACATAGTCTCTATGAAAAATTTCAGTCTGGGTTCCGCTCTGGCCATAGTGTAGAGACAGCCCTGGTCAGGGTCACAAATGATCTTCTTGTGGCTGCTGACCAGGGCTCTCCATCTCTCCTTATTCTCTTGGACCTCACAGCCGCCTTTGACACTGTTGACCACGCCATTTTACTCCATCGTTTGCAACACCTCATTGGCATCTCACACACAGCACTTCAATGGTTTCGATCCTATCTGACTGACAGGGTTGAGTATGTGGCCCTGGGGGGGGCCAGGTCGAGGCCCCACATAGTCACATGTGGAGTGCCCCAGGGTTCCGTTCTCGGCCCTACCCTTTTTTCCATTTATATGCTCCCACTGGGCCACATCATCAGCAAGCATGGCGTTGCCTTCCATTGCTATGCTGATGATACTCAGCTATATGTCAGGCTAGACCCAACATCACCTACACTATCACTGTCCACTCTAAACGCCTGCCTGGAGGAGACAAGGGCATGGATGACGGATAACTTCCTCCAGCTAAACAGCACCAAAACTGAAGGTCTCCTAATTGGGACCCCACACCAACTCCGATCTTCCCCCCTGACCGTTTACTCATTTGCTGGCCATGACATTCATTTGACATCCTCCATAGTAAACCTGGGGGTACGATTTGACGCCCATTTATCATTTAATACTCACATCCAACACATCTGTAAAACTGCATTTTTTCATCTCCGGAACATCTCCAAACTCCGCCCCTCCCTCTCCTTTTCTGATGCAGAAATGCTGGTGCATGCCTTTGTCTCCTCCAGGCTTGACTTTTGCAATTCACTCCTCGTTGGGATCCCTGGCAGTAGCATGCAAAGATTGCAGTACATTCAGAATTGCGCTGCCAGGGTCCTGATGAGGGTGCGCAGATTCGAGCACATCACACCTATCCTCCAAAAACTCCATTGGCTCCCTGTCAGATTTAGGATTGATTATAAGATCTGTCTCCTAACGTATCAGTGCGTCCACGGTAGTGCACCAGAGTACCTGACAGAACTCATTAATATTCATAATCCATCCCGCCATCTCCGCTCTTCTGATACTCACAAACTCCAGGTTCCTAAGTCTAAACTCCGCACTATGGGAGACAGGGCCTTCCAGGTAGCTGCACCTCGAATTTGGAACGCTCTACCTAATCACCTGAGAGCGCCACAGTCTATAGAGGTTTTTAAAAATAAACTAAAGACCCACCTATTTTTAACTGCATTTTCTTAAACTATATTTGCTTTTGTTGTTAACTGACTGTTCTTAAATCTGTTGTTTTAATTCTGTCATTGCATGTTTTTATATCTATTCTTATTATTTTTATCTGTACACTTGTAGCACTTTGAGATATGTTCGTCATGTGTAAAGTGCATTACAAATAAAATTCATTATTATTATCATTAAAGCAAATAATTCAATAATTTAAAGGGATACTCCACCATTTTTTCATATTAAACTATGTTATTCTCTTAACTAAGATGAGTTGATACTAGAGCCAGACCGATATATCGGCAGACCGATATTAGGCATTTTCCAAACTATCGGTTTTTTATTTTTTATTTGACCTTTATTTTACCAGGAAAGAAGCACATTGAGATTAAAAATCTCTTTTACAAGAGCGTCCTGGCCAAAACTGACAGACACAGCACATTTGAGTGTAACAAATAACATCCAACAATACAAACACATATATACACACAAGCAACTCAAGTACAATTTCAAAATCAAAATACAGAACTAGCTAAAACATCTACAGCCTGATGTTTCATTCTCTAAATCATTTAAAATTGATTTAAAAGTGTCCAACGAAACCAGTTTCCTCAGTTTCAACGTACTTTGTAAACAATTCCAGGCAGAGGGAGCAGCAAATTTAAATGCCTTTTTCCCAAATTCAGTTCGTACCACTGGAACAGACAGTAAAAATAAGTCCTGTGATCGGAGGCTATAGCTAGAAGGATACTTTTTACAGATATATGTACAAAGATATGATGGTAATAAACCCAGGATGGATTTATAAATAAAAACATGCCAGTGTTTTTGTCTTCGGATGGACAGCGCAGACCAGCCAACCCGAGCATACAACACACAATGATGAGTGAGAGTTTTCAGATTTGTTATAAACCTCAGTGCACCATAATAAACAGTGTCTAAAGCATGTAAACATTGTGTAGATGTTTCGGCAGTTATAATGGCCGATAAATGAATATTTCAAAAATAAAATAAAAACGGACGAAACACGCTTGAACCATGTCATGAGTGTTGGCGTTGTATAGTTTGTCCACCAGAGGGCACTCTACACCGTTCCTGTTAGCAACACCCGTTGAGTTGGTCACGATACATACATTGCTTGAATAACAATTAAAAGAACATCCACATCAGTTCTCTAAACTCAAATAAGCATCACAAAATATAAATAAATAAATAAAATATCGGCCGATATATCGGATTTTAAAACCCAAAAATATTTGTATCGGTATCGAATCAAAATCCTTTATCGGTCGGGGTATACTTGATTATTGTTGTATACAGTGAAACCTTAAGTCAAAATGGTTGAGAACCGAAGCTCTAGTTCACTGAATGACAACGAAGGCCATTTAAACGTGTGCACAATTATCCAATATTGTATCAGACAAAAAACTGCAGACTTACACCTTTAAAGTCACATTCGCAAACGCATTTGGTTTAATAACAACAACAAACTTAAGAATGCAAATTCAATAAAATAAAAAAATAAAAGTATGGTAGAACTCGACTTTCTCCATCAGGACTTGATTGGATGGGAAATAAAAGCGTCTCTTTTATTGAGGGTGTAAGGTTGTTTTAGAGGCAGAAAAAGTTACTCGGAAGAAAACTGGATTTTTCGTTAAGACTATCAGGAATGTGTCTTAATTTCATGTCAACTAAGTCTAATCTCCTGTATTCTGAAGTCCTGTCAGTAGGGGGCAGACGACTCGAGCGCACTAACAAGCTGTCAACTATTCCCAGACTGCCAAAGTGAGGGCGTTCTGGTATTCACGATCTACAGGACACGAGTGTCAAAAACCAGAGCTGCAGTAAGGAAAGCTAAACGGCACCAGTGTGTGTCTGGAGCTGGCGCAGGGTTTGTGCAGGTCGAGTGTGTGTCGGGTGGCCAAGAGGGCACGGCTCTGCTGGGACGGAGAGAGGAGGCCGTGTTCGAGAGCGATGGAGGACATGATTCTCCATCCTTCACATCTGAGATAAATTACTAGCAAACAGCCCCTGTTACAAGAGTTACCAACAGACCAAACTACCTCCTGAGTCCTGAGTGTGTGTGTGTGTGTGTGTGTGTGTGTGTGTGTGTGTGTGTGTGAGAGAGAGAGAGAGATAGAAAGAAAGTGTGTGTGAGTGAGAGAGTGTGTATGTGTGTGTGTGTGTGTGTGAGAGAGATAGTGTGTGTGTGTGTGAGTGAGTGAGAGTGTGTGTGTGCGAGTGTGTGTGTTTGTGTGCATGTGCCTATGTGAGTTTGTATGTGTTTGTGTGTGAGTGAGAGTGTGTGTGAGTTTGTGTGTGAGTGAGTGAGATTGTGTGTGTGTGTGTGTGTGTTGCTCTGTCCTGTCCAGTGGGAGGTTCTGAGTCTTTGTGGAGTCTTTTCAAAAAAGGAGGAACGAAAAAGGAAAGGAAAAAAGGAGACTGCATGGCATGCTGGGATAGCAGAGGCTTGTTTATCAACGAGGCAGGAAGCGGATGTAAGAGTGGGCAGAACATGACATCAGCATTTAGAGGCACACACACACACACACTCTCTCTCTCACACACACACACACACACAAGCACACACTCTGTTATACACACTCTTTCTCTCACTCACACACACACACACACGGATTGCATTATGCAGGCTTCTACAGTTTTTATACACAGATAGTTATAAATACTACATAATCTATCGTGGACACACTTTATATTAGGCGTATTTAACTACTATACACTTTTCATATCGCAAAACACTTGTGTTGCTATTCAGGCGGGATATGGGAAAGGTTATGGACCGTTTTTTTAAATTACAGAATTAAAATGACAGATTTAATTACAGAAATTAATTACAGATGTAATAACAAGCAGGTCTTTTAAATATAAAGTACAATGTAAAAACATGTACACAATAAGTGCATTGTATCAATGATTAATGTAAATGTCAGTGCACAGTAGTTAATACACATTATCATTTTTATATGTAATATAATTAAATTTTTAGGGGGATAAAAGTACCAATTTATCCTCAAAATATGGTTAGATAGAAAAAAACTTAAGCTGACTTAATATTTTTAGTATTACAGCAGCTACACACACATACAGTATTATAACTGGTGAAATTTTATGACTATTAATTTTTAACAATATTTAAAAGAAATTCAATGAAATGAAATGAACACTAAAAAGTATGCATTGACAAGCCTGTCAGGAGATTTGGGAATTGACCATTCGCAAAGACCCGCCCCCTTTAGCTACTGTTGCTATGTCAAGAAACATTGGAAAGATACTAGGCTACTTATAAGCATAACACTAAACCGCCAATAGGTGGCGGCAGGCGGCCGTATTATTGAGTGAGTCATTGATTCATTAATTCAAACGATTCGTTTAAACGGTTGATTCATTCAAGAATGAGACAGATGTTAATGAATGGGTAATTGAATTTTTGACTCAACCGATTCGTTCAAAATGCTGAATCATTCAGTAATGAAAACAGGATGAGCGTTCCTGTGAGATTCGCTGTGGTTCTGTTGTGATTTTTGTTTGGAGCTATTTTTGTTGCTGAAAAAAGAACAAAAACAGCTAATAATGCATCTAAAATGTAAGTGACTAAAATGTTATTGTTTATTGAACTGTTATAGGAAATCAATGTGACAATGTTCAATGTGTCAGGAGTTGATTCAGTTTAATCCAAAGACGACACTTGGATTTTACTTCGGTTTTGGGAAGGGAAAAAACGGAGACCAACCTCTCTGGGAAACGCGCATCTGTGTTACAAATGCCCGAGGCACAACGTTTAACCATATTTTGGATAAAACTACGACGGTAATAGCCAAAGGAGACCAAAAATATGAGACGCCTGTGTTGAAAGTCAATGAAGCGCTGTGAAAAAGTGTCGGAGCTCTGTGGGAGCTCGTTCTTGGCTGCGCTGTGATTGGTCAATCTACATTCTAGGGCGTGGCTTAGCCAAAGGTGAATTCCACAATTCCGTCCGCGATTCCGTGATCGCGGAAATCACAGGGCCCTAGAAATAAAAGTGACTTGACTTGATGTAATAGATTGCATATACAGGTAAAACTCGAAAAAAAAAATTGAATATGGTGCAAAAGTTAATTTATTTCAGTAATTCAACTTAAAAGGTGAAACTAACATATTATATAGACTCATTACATGCAAAGTGAGATATTTCAAGACTTTATTTGATATTTTTGATGATTATATGAAAACCCCAAATTCAAAATTTGAATATTGTGAAAAGGTTTTCAAAAGCTGTGATCCATAATCATCAAAATAATAACAAATAAAGGCTTGAAATATCTCACTTTGCATGTAATGAGTCTATATAATATATTAGTTTAACCTGTAAGTTGAATTACTGAAATACTTTTGCACGATATTCAATTTTTTCGAGTTTCACCTGTATACACACACACACACACACGCATGTATTTTTTATGGATGGCACTCGATGGAAATGCACGACTGTCCTCACAATCCTCTGTTGTATTGTCCTGAAAGACTCCCACACAATCAGTGGTTGCTCGCGTACAATATGGATCCCAATCCTCGAGCCACAAAGCCGTCCCGTCTGAGGCCTCGTCACTATGCTAACTTAATCAACTGCCCTAGCTTATCACATGCTGACACACACTGAACAGTGAGGGCCCTGTTGTGTTCACACACACTAAAGGTGGCGCAGCAGAATACCAAGCAAACCGCTCTCCTGCATTATTGAACGCTCTGGAGTGAACAGAATAACACATTAGCATACTGACCTTACGGGCTCAATCTGACAGAGCTTAGCATGCGAGTGTGTTTGAGGGAGGACGTGAGATTGGGAAAGAAACGTAAGGATGAATGCCAACATCGGATCGTCCTGTTTGTTCAATCCGAATCTTTTGTTTTGTACAAATTTCAGGATTTATAGGTTGAACCCCTATACATTTTCTGGAAGGGTGGACAGGATCAGGAAATGTTGCAAGCTAGACTCGAACCTATGTTGCCTGTCTGAGCACTAGTGTTGTCAAAAAACTCGGTACTTCGGTACCAAGTCGGTACTAAAAAAAAAAAAATTTTACGGTACCAGCTTTTCTAGGTACCGAATACCAGGTTCGTCCAGTTCTGTTCTAGACGCGATGTCTGAAAGGTGCACAGTTGCGTCCTCTTCATAACGCTGATATGGCTCTCTCTCTCTCTCTGAATCCACTTGTTGACACGAAAGGAGGAAAGCGCCACATATGGAAATATTTTGGATTAGGCTAATGTCACGTTGCCATAAGAGGCCGATTACATGCAAATTCGCAATTTCAAATATAGGCGCGAGGCAAGCGCGCTCATAATAAAAACTCGTTGCATAGCAACGACAGACGCCGCGTGAGAGCAAGCGCTTTGGAAAGAATAAGCACGCGCAAAAATATAATAAAAAAAAAAACGCGCGATATGTGAACGGCCTCTAAAGTGCTTTCGGGGTAGTTTTACTAATACATGAGCACAGTAGTATCCACCCGACACCAGAGTACTACTGGTATTAGTATCGATGCATCCCTATTTATGTCATTTAATGTCAGTGCCAGTTCTAGGCGTATTCTTGC